>NC_080187.1:222218780-222387535 GCF_030028045.1 Hippopotamus amphibius kiboko | reverse complement strand
TGGTGTCTGAAGACCACCACTTCCCATAGTCAGCTTTCCCACGCGTCTCTGGATAGGAATTTGGCTTAGTTGGCTGGAAGAGGCACCTGGCCTTGAAGTCCTTTAGTGCCTTTGAGAAGAAGGCAGGCTGCATCTTCCCTGTAGCCATGTGTAGGGCGGAGACAAAGGCCTTCATGTGCGAGGTACCGTTGTCCCCAGTGGCATGGGCTCTGGCTGTCAAGGGCACATCAGGTGTGCTAGGAGCTGGCGGGGTCTCCACGACTCTGGGGCCATCACTCCCATGGGTGAGAGGCCGGCCCCCATCGAGTCTATGTGCTCTGGTCAGAAGGCAAGGTTGTTGGAGATCGGGAGCCCGGTGCTGGTTGCAGCAGCCCTTCAAGTTCAGGGTGTGCCTGAGGGCTCTTGAAGGTGGCAGGGGTGTTCTGCCATTCTGTGGGGGATCCCGAGGCAAGGGCCCTGTGTTCCAGGCATGCCTTCGCCTGTTGAAGGACTTTGCAGAGGGGCACACAGACAATCAGAGACCCAGGCACACCTACAGGGCCCCACGCAGAAAGCCGCTTAGACGCCCTTTTGCGCAGAGACTAACACACTCCGGTGCCCACTCACTTACCTCCTGACGCACACAAGCACTGGTACGTGCGTACCTTTGAAGAGTTGTCTGTCATGCCCACATTGAGTCTTCTCCAAGGGACAAAGGTCCTTGGGAAGCAGGTGCAGGGTAACGTTACCCACCCCCAGGGTACCGTTGGCCTGGGTCTTGTTCTCTGAGTACCTGGGTGGCATTCTAAAGCATGCCTGTGATTGCTGCCCACTTCTCAGGTGCAGTCGCCAGGCACGGCTGGCCGTCGGCTGAGATGGGCAGACCTTCTTGGCGTGGTGTGAAGACTGGATGTGCGAGGAAATCCCGGAAGAAGTGCGACGGGCCCAGGGTGCTGAGCTTGGCCAGGGATCACTACGGATGGTACGCATTCCCCTGGCCCAACACGTGTCATCATTGCATACCAGGGGTTCCTCGACCCGCCGAGGAGCTCCAGAGTGGAGGACTGTTTCTCTTGCTGAGTGGCCTGGGGGCTGTGGATTCTCCATGCTGTTGGATGATGTCGAGGTCACTGGCTCCTCCTCGCAGCCGCCCAGCCTGTGCTGTTGGGTTCTTGCGGCGTCCCAGCACGTGCTCGGATCGATGATGACCCCCTCATATGCATTCCTTGGAAAATCTGAACAAAATGAGTGAGCACTCACTACCGTCTCCTCATCGAACCTGAGGTCCAGCACGTTGCCTCCCCTGGGGTTAGGGGATAGTCAGGGGTGAGGGCCAGCTTCCCCTTGTGGACACGCATGCAAACAGCACACAGGGCGGCAGTATTGGAGAGGGTCGCGGCTGAGGGTCGGCCCGTGTCCACGCATTGGCTGGCTCATCCAGGACTGCGAGGTGCCTGGTGACTGTGCAGTGAGGGATGGCGAGGCCGCCAGGCTGCCTGCTGGTGGTATGAGTCGGAGCATGTGCTGGCCTAGACCCAGTGAGCTCGAGGCTTGGAGCGGTTGTGTTTTTGCCGGGTTCCCATATTGGACGGGGCCCTTGTGGGAGCAGGGTGCTTTTCAAAGCCAAAGAGAGGAAGCTTGGGTGGTTTCTGAGTTGAGCCGGAGGCCAGGCACCTGTCGCTTCCTCACTTGGCTCGGTGAGGTTCTTGAGTGGCAGACGGGGTGGGATCGGGGTCAGGGCGTGGGGACCGGGAGGCGGGATTGTTAGGTGGCGGTGGGAGGGTTTGAGGAATTAGGCCTCGGTGGTTCCCTTGGCAGGTCCTCGACTGCAACTGCTGGCACAGTGGTGGCGCCGATCGGGATACTGTGGACTGTGCCGAGGACTGAGTGCTACATTGAATCCTGTGAGACGGCCGATGGCCTAGACAGGAAGGTATGGGCACGGCGAGGCCCGGGGCAGTGTGACTTCTTGGACGAGCTGTCATCATGGTGCTGCAGGCGCTGTCCTCGGCTTCTCAAGGAGATCTCTAGTCCCTGAAGGGCTGCCTGTGGCTGGCTACGGAGAAGAGGGCTTTGGCGGTCCCTGTGGACGCGCTGCGCTGGTGCCTTTGGTGTAGCCGTGGGGGCCCCATGCCAGAGGAATGACACCAAAGAATGTCTTACAGGCGCCTCGAAGAGATCTACGTGCTCAGTAGTGGGGCCGGCCAGCTTAAGGAAAGGTGAAATCTGCGAAGCTTCCCTTTGGCCCCTGGTCAGGGAGTTGGCAAGGCGAAAGTGTATCTCCCGGAGGGCACGACATGGCCGTCCTTGGTGGCCCCGAGGCCTTTTGCAGGGCCCTCAGTTTACGGGAGGAAGCCCGGAGGTGTGGCTGAGATGGGGCAGTGGTTGTGGTGCCAGGTGTGTTGCCGTGGACAGCCACTTGCTCCCTGGGCAGGGTTCCTGGTCTGCTTGCGCGGCAGTGGGCTTCTGTTTGAAGTGTGTGTCTCGTCCTCTTGGTTGGCACCTTGTATCTCTGTGAGGTCCTTCGGGGTGTTGCTATGTAGGAGAAGAGGCGTGCGGTCACCTGGCATGCGGTGGACTTCGTCGCCACTGCCATGGTTGCTGACTGTCTTCCCTGGTGCTCAGTGTGCCCCGTGTGGGCATCGCGTCTGAGGTTTGCTGTCGGAGTGAGTCGCCCTGCGGGCAGGAGATGGGAACTTTGCACAAGGGCTCGAGCGTTTGAGCGTTTCTTCGGGGGTCAGGGCTGTAGATGCGGTGGGCCGTGGAGCTGCCTGGACCTGGCCGGGACTGTAGGCTGGTGTCCGAGGAGTTCGACTCCCGGTCATGGTGTCTGAAGACCACCACTTCCCATAGTCAGCTTTCCCACGCGTCTCTGGATAGGAATTTGGCTTAGTTGGCTGGAAGAGGCACCTGGCCTTGAAGTCCTTTAGTGCCTTTGAGAAGAAGGCAGGCTGCATCTTCCCTGTAGCCATGTGTAGGGCGGAGACAAAGGCCTTCATGTGCGAGGTACCGTTGTCCCCAGTGGCATGGGCTCTGGCTGTCAAGGGCACATCAGGTGTGCTAGGAGCTGGCGGGGTCTCCACGACTCTGGGGCCATCACTCCCATGGGTGAGAGGCCGGCCCCCATCGAGTCTATGTGCTCTGGTCAGAAGGCAAGGTTGTTGGAGATCGGGAGCCCGGTGCTGGTTGCAGCAGCCCTTCAAGTTCAGGGTGTGCCTGAGGGCTCTTGAAGGTGGCAGGGGTGTTCTGCCATTCTGTGGGGGATCCCGAGGCAAGGGCCCTGTGTTCCAGGCATGCCTTCGCCTGTTCAAGGACTTTGCAGAGGGGCACACAGACAATCAGAGACCCAGGCACACCTACAGGGCCCCACGCAGAAAGCCGCTTACACGCCCTTTTGCGCAGAGACTAACACACTCCGGTGCCCACTCACTTACCTCCTGACGCACACAAGCACTGGTACGTGCGTACCTTTGAAGAGTTGTCTGTCATGCCCACATTGAGTCTTCTCCAAGGGACAAAGGTCCTTGGGAAGCAGGTGCAGGGTAACGTTACCCACCCCCAGGGTACCGTTGGCCTGGGTCTTGTTCTCTGAGTACCTGGGTGGCGTTCTAAAGCATGCCTGTGATTGCTGCCCACTTCTCAGGTGCAGTCGCCAGGCACGGCTGGCCGTCGGCTGAGATGGGCAGACCTTCTTGGCGTGGTGTGAAGACTGGATGTGCGAGGAAATCCCGGAAGAAGTGCGACGGGCCCAGGGTGCTGAGCTTGGCCAGGGATCACTACGGATGGTACGCATTCCCCTGGCCCAACACGTGTCATTCATTGCATACCAGGGGTTCCTCGGACCCGCCGAGGAGCTCCAGAGTGGAGGACTGTTTCTCTTGCTGAGTGGCCTGGGGGCTGTGGATTCTCCATGCTGTTGGATGATGTCGAGGTCACTGGCTCCTCCTCGCAGCCGCCCAGCCTGTGCTGTTGGGTTCTTGCGGCGTCCCAGCACGTGCTCGGATCGATGATGACCCCCTCATATGCATTCCTTGGAAAATCTGAACAAAATGAGTGAGCACTCACTACCGTCTCCTCATCGAACCTGAGGTCCAGCACGTTGCCTCCCCTGGGGTTAGGGGATAGTCAGGGGTGAGGGCCAGCTTCCCCTTGTGGACACGCATGCAAACAGCACACAGGGCGGCAGTATTGGAGAGGGTCGCGGCTGAGGGTCGGCCCGTGTCCACGCATTGGCTGGCTCATCCAGGACTGCGAGGTGCCTGGTGACTGTGCAGTGAGGGATGGCGAGGCCGCCAGGCTGCCTGCTGGTGGTATGAGTCGGAGCATGTGCTGGCCTAGACCCAGTGAGCTCGAGGCTTGGAGCGGTGTGTTTTTGCCGGGTTCCCATATTGGACGGGGCCCTTGTGGGAGCAGGGTGCTTTTCAAAGCCAAAGAGAGGAAGCTTGGGTGGTTTCTGAGTTGAGCCGGAGGCCAGGCACCTGTCGCTTCCTCACTTGGCTCGGTGAGGTTCTTGAGTGGCAGACGGGGTGGGATCGGGGTCAGGGCGGTGGGGACCGGGAGGCGGGATTGTTAGGTGGCGGTGGGAGGGGTTGAGGAATTAGGCCTCGGTGGTTCCCTTGGCAGGTCCTCGACTGCAACTGCTGGCACAGTGGTGGCGCCGATCGGGATACTGTGGACTGTGCCGAGGACTGAGTGCTACATTGAATCCTGTGAGACGGCCGATGGCCTAGACAGGAAGGTATGGGCACGGCGAGGCCCGGGGCAGTGTGACTTCTTGGACGAGCTGTCATCATGGTGCTGCAGGCGCTGTCCTCGGCTTCTCAAGGAGATCTCTAGTCCCTGAAGGGCTGCCTGTGGCTGGCTACGGAGAAGAGGGCTTTGGCGGTCCCTGTGGACGCGCTGCGCTGGTGCCTTTGGTGTAGCCGTGGGGGCCCCATGCCAGAGGAATGACACCAAAGAATGTCTTACAGGCGCCTCGAAGAGATCTACGTGCTCAGTAGTGGGGCCGGCCAGCTTAAGGAAAGGTGAAATCTGCGAAGCTTCCCTTTGGCCCCTGGTCAGGGAGTTGGCAAGGCGAAAGTGTATCTCCCGGAGGGCACGACATGGCCGTCCTTGGTGGCCCCGAGGCCTTTTGCAGGGCCCTCAGTTTACGGGAGGAAGCCCGGAGGTGTGGCTGAGATGGGGCAGTGGTTGTGGTGCCAGGTGTGTTGCCGTGGACAGCCACTTGCTCCCTGGGCAGGGTTCCTGGTCTGCTTGCGCGGCAGTGGGCTTCTGTTTGAAGTGTGTGTCTCGTCCTCTTGGTTGGCACCTTGTATCTCTGTGAGGTCCTTGGTGGTGTTGCTATGTAGGAGAAGAGGCGTGCGGTCACCTGGCATGCGGTGGACTTCGTCGCCACTGCCATGGTTGCTGACTGTCTTCCCTGGTGCTCAGTGTGCCCCGTGTGGGCATCGCGTCTGAGGTTTGCTGTCGGAGTGAGTCGCCCTGCGGGCAGGAGATGGGAACTTTGCACAAGGGCTCGAGCGTTTGAGCGTTTCTTCGGGGGTCAGGGCTGTAGATGCGGTGGGCCGTGGAGCTGCCTGGACCTGGCCGGGACTGTAGGCTGGTGTCCGAGGAGTTCGACTCCCGGTCATGGTGTCTGAAGACCACCACTTCCCATAGTCAGCTTTCCCACGCGTCTCTGGATAGGAATTTGGCTTAGTTGGCTGGAAGAGGCACCTGGCCTTGAAGTCCTTTAGTGCCTTTGAGAAGAAGGCAGGCTGCATCTTCCCTGTAGCCATGTGTAGGGCGGAGACAAAGGCCTTCATGTGCGAGGTACCGTTGTCCCCAGTGGCATGGGCTCTGGCTGTCAAGGGCACATCAGGTGTGCTAGGAGCTGGCGGGGTCTCCACGACTCTGGGGCCATCACTCCCATGGGTGAGAGGCCGGCCCCCATCGAGTCTATGTGCTCTGGTCAGAAGGCAAGGTTGTTGGAGATCGGGAGCCCGGTGCTGGTTGCAGCAGCCCTTCAAGTTCAGGGTGTGCCTGAGGGCTCTTGAAGGTGGCAGGGGTGTTCTGCCATTCTGTGGGGGATCCCGAGGCAAGGGCCCTGTGTTCCAGGCATGCCTTCGCCTGTTCAAGGACTTTGCAGAGGGGCACACAGACAATCAGAGACCCAGGCACACCTACAGGGCCCCACGCAGAAAGCCGCTTACACGCCCTTTTGCGCAGAGACTAACACACTCCGGTGCCCACTCACTTACCTCCTGACGCACACAAGCACTGGTACGTGCGTACCTTTGAAGAGTTGTCTGTCATGCCCACATTGAGTCTTCTCCAAGGGACAAAGGTCCTTGGGAAGCAGGTGCAGGGTAACGTTACCCACCCCCAGGGTACCGTTGGCCTGGGTCTTGTTCTCTGAGTACCTGGGTGGCGTTCTAAAGCATGCCTGTGATTGCTGCCCACTTCTCAGGTGCAGTCGCCAGGCACGGCTGGCCGTCGGCTGAGATGGGCAGACCTTCTTGGCGTGGTGTGAAGACTGGATGTGCGAGGAAATCCCGGAAGAAGTGCGACGGGCCCAGGGTGCTGAGCTTGGCCAGGGATCACTACGGATGGTACGCATTCCCCTGGCCCAACACGTGTCATTCATTGCATACCAGGGGTTCCTCGGACCCGCCGAGGAGCTCCAGAGTGGAGGACTGTTTCTCTTGCTGAGTGGCCTGGGGGCTGTGGATTCTCCATGCTGTTGGATGATGTCGAGGTCACTGGCTCCTCCTCGCAGCCGCCCAGCCTGTGCTGTTGGGTTCTTGCGGCGTCCCAGCACGTGCTCGGATCGATGATGACCCCCTCATATGCATTCCTTGGAAAATCTGAACAAAATGAGTGAGCACTCACTACCGTCTCCTCATCGAACCTGAGGTCCAGCACGTTGCCTCCCCTGGGGTTAGGGGATAGTCAGGGGTGAGGGCCAGCTTCCCCTTGTGGACACGCATGCAAACAGCACACAGGGCGGCAGTATTGGAGAGGCTCGCGGCTGAGGGTCGGCCCGTGTCCACGCATTGGCTGGCTCATCCAGGACTGCGAGGTGCCTGGTGACTGTGCAGTGAGGGATGGCGAGGCCGCCAGGCTGCCTGCTGGTGGTATGAGTCGGAGCATGTGCTGGCCTAGACCCAGTGAGCTCGAGGCTTGGAGCGGTGTGTTTTTGCCGGGTTCCCATATTGGACGGGGCCCTTGTGGGAGCAGGGTGCTTTTCAAAGCCAAAGAGAGGAAGCTTCGGTGGTTTCTGAGTTGAGCCGGAGGCCAGGCACCTGTCGCTTCCTCACTTGGCTCGGTGAGGTTCTTGAGTGGCAGACGGGGTGGGATCGGGGTCAGGGCGGTGGGGACCGGGAGGCGGGATTGTTAGGTGGCGGTGGGAGGGGTTGAGGAATTAGGCCTCGGTGGTTCCCTTGGCAGGTCCTCGACTGCAACTGCTGGCACAGTGGTGGCGCCGATCGGGATACTGTGGACTGTGCCGAGGACTGAGTGCTACATTGAATCCTGTGAGACGGCCGATGGCCTAGACAGGAAGGTATGGGCACGGCGAGGCCCGGGGCAGTGTGACTTCTTGGACGAGCTGTCATCATGGTGCTGCAGGCGCTGTCCTCGGCTTCTCAAGGAGATCTCTAGTCCCTGAAGGGCTGCCTGTGGCTGGCTACGGAGAAGAGGGCTTTGGCGGTCCCTGTGGACGCGCTGCGCTGGTGCCTTTGGTGTAGCCGTGGGGGCCCCATGCCAGAGGAATGACACCAAAGAATGTCTTACAGGCGCCTCGAAGAGATCTACGTGCTCAGTAGTGGGGCCGGCCAGCTTAAGGAAAGGTGAAATCTGCGAAGCTTCCCTTTGGCCCCTGGTCAGGGAGTTGGCAAGGCGAAAGTGTATCTCCCGGAGGGCACGACATGGCCGTCCTTGGTGGCCCCGAGGCCTTTTGCAGGGCCCTCAGTTTACGGGAGGAAGCCCGGAGGTGTGGCTGAGATGGGGCAGTGGTTGTGGTGCCAGGTGTGTTGCCGTGGACAGCCACTTGCTCCCTGGGCAGGGTTCCTGGTCTGCTTGCGCGGCAGTGGGCTTCTGTTTGAAGTGTGTGTCTCGTCCTCTTGGTTGGCACCTTGTATCTCTGTGAGGTCCTTCGGGGTGTTGCTATGTAGGAGAAGAGGCGTGCGGTCACCTGGCATGCGGTGGACTTCGTCGCCACTGCCATGGTTGCTGACTGTCTTCCCTGGTGCTCAGTGTGCCCCGTGTGGGCATCGCGTCTGAGGTTTGCTGTCGGAGTGAGTCGCCCTGCGGGCAGGAGATGGGAACTTTGCACAAGGGCTCGAGCGTTTGAGCGTTTCTTCGGGGGTCAGGGCTGTAGATGCGGTGGGCCGTGGAGCTGCCTGGACCTGGCCGGGACTGTAGGCTGGTGTCCGAGGAGTTCGACTCCCGGTCATGGTGTCTGAAGACCACCACTTCCCATAGTCAGCTTTCCCACGCGTCTCTGGATAGGAATTTGGCTTAGTTGGCTGGAAGAGGCACCTGGCCTTGAAGTCCTTTAGTGCCTTTGAGAAGAAGGCAGGCTGCATCTTCCCTGTAGCCATGTGTAGGGCGGAGACAAAGGCCTTCATGTGCGAGGTACCGTTGTCCCCAGTGGCATGGGCTCTGGCTGTCAAGGGCACATCAGGTGTGCTAGGAGCTGGCGGGGTCTCCATGACTCTGGGGCCATCACTCCCATGGGTGAGAGGCCGGCCCCCATCGAGTCTATGTGCTCTGGTCAGAAGGCAAGGTTGTTGGAGATCGGGAGCCCGGTGCTGGTTGCAGCAGCCCTTCAAGTTCAGGGTGTGCCTGAGGGCTCTTGAAGGTGGCAGGGGTGTTCTGCCATTCTGTGGGGGATCCCGAGGTAAGGGCCCTGTGTTCCAGGCATGCCTTCGCCTGTTCAAGGACTTTGCAGAGGGGCACACAGACAATCAGAGACCCAGGCACACCTACAGGGCCCCACGCAGAAAGCCGCTTACACGCCCTTTTGCGCAGAGACTAACACACTCCGGTGCCCACTCACTTACCTCCTGACGCACACAAGCACTGGTACGTGCGTACCTTTGAAGAGTTGTCTGTCATGCCCACATTGAGTCTTCTCCAAGGGACAAAGGTCCTTGGGAAGCAGGTGCAGGGTAACGTTACCCACCCCCAGGGTACCGTTGGCCTGGGTCTTGTTCTCTGAGTACCTGGGTGGCGTTCTAAAGCATGCCTGTGATTGCTGCCCACTTCTCAGGTGCAGTCGCCAGGCACGGCTGGCCGTCGGCTGAGATGGGCAGACCTTCTTGGCGTGGTGTGAAGACTGGATGTGCGAGGAAATCCCGGAAGAAGTGCGACGGGCCCAGGGTGCTGAGCTTGGCCAGGGATCACTACGGATGGTACGCATTCCCCTGGCCCAACACGTGTCATTCATTGCATACCAGGGGTTCCTCGGACCCGCCGAGGAGCTCCAGAGTGGAGGACTGTTTCTCTTGCTGAGTGGCCTGGGGGCTGTGGATTCTCCATGCTGTTGGATGATGTCGAGGTCACTGGCTCCTCCTCGCAGCCGCCCAGCCTGTGCTGTTGGGTTCTTGCGGCGTCCCAGCACGTGCTCGGATCGATGATGACCCCCTCATATGCATTCCTTGGAAAATCTGAACAAAATGAGTGAGCACTCACTACCGTCTCCTCATCGAACCTGAGGTCCAGCACGTTGCCTCCCCTGGGGTTAGGGGATAGTCAGGGGTGAGGGCCAGCTTCCCCTTGTGGACACGCATGCAAACAGCACACAGGGCGGCAGTATTGGAGAGGCTCGCGGCTGAGGGTCGGCCCGTGTCCACGCATTGGCTGGCTCATCCAGGACTGCGAGGTGCCTGGTGACTGTGCAGTGAGGGATGGCGAGGCCGCCAGGCTGCCTGCTGGTGGTATGAGTCGGAGCATGTGCTGGCCTAGACCCAGTGAGCTCGAGGCTTGGAGCGGTGTGTTTTTGCCGGGTTCCCATATTGGACGGGGCCCTTGTGGGAGCAGGGTGCTTTTCAAAGCCAAAGAGAGGAAGCTTGGGTGGTTTCTGAGTTGAGCCGGAGGCCAGGCACCTGTCGCTTCCTCACTTGGCTCGGTGAGGTTCTTGAGTGGCAGACGGGGTGGGATCGGGGTCAGGGCGGTGGGGACCGGGAGGCGGGATTGTTAGGTGGCGGTGGGAGGGGTTGAGGAATTAGGCCTCGGTGGTTCCCTTGGCAGGTCCTCGACTGCAACTGCTGGCACAGTGGTGGCGCCGATCGGGATACTGTGGACTGTGCCGAGGACTGAGTGCTACATTGAATCCTGTGAGACGGCCGATGGCCTAGACAGGAAGGTATGGGCACGGCGAGGCCCGGGGCAGTGTGACTTCTTGGACGAGCTGTCATCATGGTGCTGCAGGCGCTGTCCTCGGCTTCTCAAGGAGATCTCTAGTCCCTGAAGGGCTGCCTGTGGCTGGCTACGGAGAAGAGGGCTTTGGCGGTCCCTGTGGACGCGCTGCGCTGGTGCCTTTGGTGTAGCCGTGGGGGCCCCATGCCAGAGGAATGACACCAAAGAATGTCTTACAGGCGCCTCGAAGAGATCTACGTGCTCAGTAGTGGGGCCGGCCAGCTTAAGGAAAGGTGAAATCTGCGAAGCTTCCCTTTGGCCCCTGGTCAGGGAGTTGGCAAGGCGAAAGTGTATCTCCCGGAGGGCACGACATGGCCGTCCTTGGTGGCCCCGAGGCCTTTTGCAGGGCCCTCAGTTTACGGGAGGAAGCCCGGAGGTGTGGCTGAGATGGGGCAGTGGTTGTGGTGCCAGGTGTGTTGCCGTGGACAGCCACTTGCTCCCTGGGCAGGGTTCCTGGTCTGCTTGCGCGGCAGTGGGCTTCTGTTTGAAGTGTGTGTCTCGTCCTCTTGGTTGGCACCTTGTATCTCTGTGAGGTCCTTCGGGGTGTTGCTATGTAGGAGAAGAGGCGTGCGGTCACCTGGCATGCGGTGGACTTCGTCGCCACTGCCATGGTTGCTGACTGTCTTCCCTGGTGCTCAGTGTGCCCCGTGTGGGCATCGCGTCTGAGGTTTGCTGTCGGAGTGAGTCGCCCTGCGGGCAGGAGATGGGAACTTTGCACAAGGGCTCGAGCGTTTGAGCGTTTCTTCGGGGGTCAGGGCTGTAGATGCGGTGGGCCGTGGAGCTGCCTGGACCTGGCCGGGACTGTAGGCTGGTGTCCGAGGAGTTCGACTCCCGGTCATGGTGTCTGAAGACCACCACTTCCCATAGTCAGCTTTCCCACGCGTCTCTGGATAGGAATTTGGCTTAGTTGGCTGGAAGAGGCACCTGGCCTTGAAGTCCTTTAGTGCCTTTGAGAAGAAGGCAGGCTGCATCTTCCCTGTAGCCATGTGTAGGGCGGAGACAAAGGCCTTCATGTGCGAGGTACCGTTGTCCCCAGTGGCATGGGCTCTGGCTGTCAAGGGCACATCAGGTGTGCTAGGAGCTGGCGGGGTCTCCACGACTCTGGGGCCATCACTCCCATGGGTGAGAGGCCGGCCCCCATCGAGTCTATGTGCTCTGGTCAGAAGGCAAGGTTGTTGGAGATCGGGAGCCCGGTGCTGGTTGCAGCAGCCCTTCAAGTTCAGGGTGTGCCTGAGGGCTCTTGAAGGTGGCAGGGGTGTTCTGCCATTCTGTGGGGGATCCCGAGGCAAGGGCCCTGTGTTCCAGGCATGCCTTCGCCTGTTCAAGGACTTTGCAGAGGGGCACACAGACAATCAGAGACCCAGGCACACCTACAGGGCCCCACGCAGAAAGCCGCTTACACGCCCTTTTGCGCAGAGACTAACACACTCCGGTGCCCACTCACTTACCTCCTGACGCACACAAGCACTGGTACGTGCGTACCTTTGAAGAGTTGTCTGTCATGCCCACATTGAGTCTTCTCCAAGGGACAAAGGTCCTTGGGAAGCAGGTGCAGGGTAACGTTACCCACCCCCAGGGTACCGTTGGCCTGGGTCTTGTTCTCTGAGTACCTGGGTGGCGTTCTAAAGCATGCCTGTGATTGCTGCCCACTTCTCAGGTGCAGTCGCCAGGCACGGCTGGCCGTCGGCTGAGATGGGCAGACCTTCTTGGCGTGGTGTGAAGACTGGATGTGCGAGGAAATCCCGGAAGAAGTGCGACGGGCCCAGGGTGCTGAGCTTGGCCAGGGATCACTACGGATGGTACGCATTCCCCTGGCCCAACACGTGTCATTCATTGCATACCAGGGGTTCCTCGGACCCGCCGAGGAGCTCCAGAGTGGAGGACTGTTTCTCTTGCTGAGTGGCCTGGGGGCTGTGGATTCTCCATGCTGTTGGATGATGTCGAGGTCACTGGCTCCTCCTCGCAGCCGCCCAGCCTGTGCTGTTGGGTTCTTGCGGCGTCCCAGCACGTGCTCGGATCGATGATGACCCCCTCATATGCATTCCTTGGAAAATCTGAACAAAATGAGTGAGCACTCACTACCGTCTCCTCATCGAACCTGAGGTCCAGCACGTTGCCTCCCCTGGGGTTAGGGGATAGTCAGGGGTGAGGGCCAGCTTCCCCTTGTGGACACGCATGCAAACAGCACACAGGGCGGCAGTATTGGAGAGGCTCGCGGCTGAGGGTCGGCCCGTGTCCACGCATTGGCTGGCTCATCCAGGACTGCGAGGTGCCTGGTGACTGTGCAGTGAGGGATGGCGAGGCCGCCAGGCTGCCTGCTGGTGGTATGAGTCGGAGCATGTGCTGGCCTAGACCCAGTGAGCTCGAGGCTTGGAGCGGTGTGTTTTTGCCGGGTTCCCATATTGGACGGGGCCCTTGTGGGAGCAGGGTGCTTTTCAAAGCCAAAGAGAGGAAGCTTGGGTGGTTTCTGAGTTGAGCCGGAGGCCAGGCACCTGTCGCTTCCTCACTTGGCTCGGTGAGGTTCTTGAGTGGCAGACGGGGTGGGATCGGGGTCAGGGCGGTGGGGACCGGGAGGCGGGATTGTTAGGTGGCGGTGGGAGGGGTTGAGGAATTAGGCCTCGGTGGTTCCCTTGGCAGGTCCTCGACTGCAACTGCTGGCACAGTGGTGGCGCCGATCGGGATACTGTGGACTGTGCCGAGGACTGAGTGCTACATTGAATCCTGTGAGACGGCCGATGGCCTAGACAGGAAGGTATGGGCACGGCGAGGCCCGGGGCAGTGTGACTTCTTGGACGAGCTGTCATCATGGTGCTGCAGGCGCTGTCCTCGGCTTCTCAAGGAGATCTCTAGTCCCTGAAGGGCTGCCTGTGGCTGGCTACGGAGAAGAGGGCTTTGGCGGTCCCTGTGGACGCGCTGCGCTGGTGCCTTTGGTGTAGCCGTGGGGGCCCCATGCCAGAGGAATGACACCAAAGAATGTCTTACAGGCGCCTCGAAGAGATCTACGTGCTCAGTAGTGGGGCCGGCCAGCTTAAGGAAAGGTGAAATCTGCGAAGCTTCCCTTTGGCCCCTGGTCAGGGAGTTGGCAAGGCGAAAGTGTATCTCCCGGAGGGCACGACATGGCCGTCCTTGGTGGCCCCGAGGCCTTTTGCAGGGCCCTCAGTTTACGGGAGGAAGCCCGGAGGTGTGGCTGAGATGGGGCAGTGGTTGTGGTGCCAGGTGTGTTGCCGTGGACAGCCACTTGCTCCCTGGGCAGGGTTCCTGGTCTGCTTGCGCGGCAGTGGGCTTCTGTTTGAAGTGTGTGTCTCGTCCTCTTGGTTGGCACCTTGTATCTCTGTGAGGTCCTTCGGGGTGTTGCTATGTAGGAGAAGAGGCGTGCGGTCACCTGGCATGCGGTGGACTTCGTCGCCACTGCCATGGTTGCTGACTGTCTTCCCTGGTGCTCAGTGTGCCCCGTGTGGGCATCGCGTCTGAGGTTTGCTGTCGGAGTGAGTCGCCCTGCGGGCAGGAGATGGGAACTTTGCACAAGGGCTCGAGCGTTTGAGCGTTTCTTCGGGGGTCAGGGCTGTAGATGCGGTGGGCCGTGGAGCTGCCTGGACCTGGCCGGGACTGTAGGCTGGTGTCCGAGGAGTTCGACTCCCGGTCATGGTGTCTGAAGACCACCACTTCCCATAGTCAGCTTTCCCACGCGTCTCTGGATAGGAATTTGGCTTAGTTGGCTGGAAGAGGCACCTGGCCTTGAAGTCCTTTAGTGCCTTTGAGAAGAAGGCAGGCTGCATCTTCCCTGTAGCCATGTGTAGGGCGGAGACAAAGGCCTTCATGTGCGAGGTACCGTTGTCCCCAGTGGCATGGGCTCTGGCTGTCAAGGGCACATCAGGTGTGCTAGGAGCTGGCGGGGTCTCCACGACTCTGGGGCCATCACTCCCATGGGTGAGAGGCCGGCCCCCATCGAGTCTATGTGCTCTGGTCAGAAGGCAAGGTTGTTGGAGATCGGGAGCCCGGTGCTGGTTGCAGCAGCCCTTCAAGTTCAGGGTGTGCCTGAGGGCTCTTGAAGGTGGCAGGGGTGTTCTGCCATTCTGTGGGGGATCCCGAGGCAAGGGCCCTGTGTTCCAGGCATGCCTTCGCCTGTTCAAGGACTTTGCAGAGGGGCACACAGACAATCAGAGACCCAGGCACACCTACAGGGCCCCACGCAGAAAGCCGCTTACACGCCCTTTTGCGCAGAGACTAACACACTCCGGTGCCCACTCACTTACCTCCTGACGCACACAAGCACTGGTACGTGCGTACCTTTGAAGAGTTGTCTGTCATGCCCGCATTGAGTCTTCTCCAAGGGACAAAGGTCCTTGGGAAGCAGGTGCAGGGTAACGTTACCCACCCCCAGGGTACCGTTGGCCTGGGTCTTGTTCTCTGAGTACCTGGGTGGCGTTCTAAAGCATGCCTGTGATTGCTGCCCACTTCTCAGGTGCAGTCGCCAGGCACGGCTGGCCGTCGGCTGAGATGGGCAGACCTTCTTGGCGTGGTGTGAAGACTGGATGTGCGAGGAAATCCCGGAAGAAGTGCGACGGGCCCAGGGTGCTGAGCTTGGCCAGGGATCACTACGGATGGTACGCATTCCCCTGGCCCAACACGTGTCATTCATTGCATACCAGGGGTTCCTCGGACCCGCCGAGGAGCTCCAGAGTGGAGGACTGTTTCTCTTGCTGAGTGGCCTGGGGGCTGTGGATTCTCCATGCTGTTGGATGATGTCGAGGTCACTGGCTCCTCCTCGCAGCCGCCCAGCCTGTGCTGTTGGGTTCTTGCGGCGTCCCAGCACGTGCTCGGATCGATGATGACCCCCTCATATGCATTCCTTGGAAAATCTGAACAAAATGAGTGAGCACTCACTACCGTCTCCTCATCGAACCTGAGGTCCAGCACGTTGCCTCCCCTGGGGTTAGGGGATAGTCAGGGGTGAGGGCCAGCTTCCCCTTGTGGACACGCATGCAAACAGCACACAGGGCGGCAGTATTGGAGAGGGTCGCGGCTGAGGGTCGGCCCGTGTCCACGCATTGGCTGGCTCATCCAGGACTGCGAGGTGCCTGGTGACTGTGCAGTGAGGGATGGCGAGGCCGCCAGGCTGCCTGCTGGTGGTATGAGTCGGAGCATGTGCTGGCCTAGACCCAGTGAGCTCGAGGCTTGGAGCGGTGTGTTTTTGCCGGGTTCCCATATTGGACGGGGCCCTTGTGGGAGCAGGGTGCTTTTCAAAGCCAAAGAGAGGAAGCTTGGGTGGTTTCTGAGTTGAGCCGGAGGCCAGGCACCTGTCGCTTCCTCACTTGGCTCGGTGAGGTTCTTGAGTGGCAGACGGGGTGGGATCGGGGTCAGGGCGGTGGGGACCGGGAGGCGGGATTGTTAGGTGGCGGTGGGAGGGGTTGAGGAATTAGGCCTCGGTGGTTCCCTTGGCAGGTCCTCGACTGCAACTGCTGGCACAGTGGTGGCGCCGATCGGGATACTGTGGACTGTGCCGAGGACTGAGTGCTACATTGAATCCTGTGAGACGGCCGATGGCCTAGACAGGAAGGTATGGGCACGGCGAGGCCCGGGGCAGTGTGACTTCTTGGACGAGCTGTCATCATGGTGCTGCAGGCGCTGTCCTCGGCTTCTCAAGGAGATCTCTAGTCCCTGAAGGGCTGCCTGTGGCTGGCTACGGAGAAGAGGGCTTTGGCGGTCCCTGTGGACGCGCTGCGCTGGTGCCTTTGGTGTAGCCGTGGGGGCCCCATGCCAGAGGAATGACACCAAAGAATGTCTTACAGGCGCCTCGAAGAGATCTACGTGCTCAGTAGTGGGGCCGGCCAGCTTAAGGAAAGGTGAAATCTGCGAAGCTTCCCTTTGGCCCCTGGTCAGGGAGTTGGCAAGGCGAAAGTGTATCTCCCGGAGGGCACGACATGGCCGTCCTTGGTGGCCCCGAGGCCTTTTGCAGGGCCCTCAGTTTACGGGAGGAAGCCCGGAGGTGTGGCTGAGATGGGGCAGTGGTTGTGGTGCCAGGTGTGTTGCCGTGGACAGCCACTTGCTCCCTGGGCAGGGTTCCTGGTCTGCTTGCGCGGCAGTGGGCTTCTGTTTGAAGTGTGTGTCTCGTCCTCTTGGTTGGCACCTTGTATCTCTGTGAGGTCCTTCGGGGTGTTGCTATGTAGGAGAAGAGGCGTGCGGTCACCTGGCATGCGGTGGACTTCGTCGCCACTGCCATGGTTGCTGACTGTCTTCCCTGGTGCTCAGTGTGCCCCGTGTGGGCATCGCGTCTGAGGTTTGCTGTCGGAGTGAGTCGCCCTGCGGGCAGGAGATGGGAACTTTGCACAAGGGCTCGAGCGTTTGAGCGTTTCTTCGGGGGTCAGGGCTGTAGATGCGGTGGGCCGTGGAGCTGCCTGGACCTGGCCGGGACTGTAGGCTGGTGTCCGAGGAGTTCGACTCCCGGTCATGGTGTCTGAAGACCACCACTTCCCATAGTCAGCTTTCCCACGCGTCTCTGGATAGGAATTTGGCTTAGTTGGCTGGAAGAGGCACCTGGCCTTGAAGTCCTTAGTGCCTTTGAGAAGAAGGCAGGCTGCATCTTCCCTGTAGCCATGTGTAGGGCGGAGACAAAGGCCTTCATGTGCGAGGTACCGTTGTCCCCAGTGGCATGGGCTCTGGCTGTCAAGGGCACATCAGGTGTGCTAGGAGCTGGCGGGGTCTCCACGACTCTGGGGCCATCACTCCCATGGGTGAGAGGCCGGCCCCCATCGAGTCTATGTGCTCTAGTCAGAAGGCAAGGTTGTTGGAGATCGGGAGCCCGGTGCTGGTTGCAGCAGCCCTTCAAGTTCAGGGTGTGCCTGAGGGCTCTTGAAGGTGGCAGGGGTGTTCTGCCATTCTGTGGGGGATCCCGAGGCAAGGGCCCTGTGTTCCAGGCATGCCTTCGCCTGTTCAAGGACTTTGCAGAGGGGCACACAGACAATCAGAGACCCAGGCACACCTACAGGGCCCCACGCAGAAAGCCGCTTACACGCCCTTTTGCGCAGAGACTAACACACTCCGGTGCCCACTCACTTACCTCCTGACGCAACAAGCACTGGTACGTGCGTACCTTTGAAGAGTTGTCTGTCATGCCCACATTGAGTCTTCTCCAAGGGACAAAGGTCCTTGGGAAGCAGGTGCAGGGTAACGTTACCCACCCCCAGGGTACCGTTGGCCTGGGTCTTGTTCTCTGAGTACCTGGGTGGCGTTCTAAAGCATGCCTGTGATTGCTGCCCACTTCTCAGGTGCAGTCGCCAGGCACGGCTGGCCGTCGGCTGAGATGGGCAGACCTTCTTGGCGTGGTGTGAAGACTGGATGTGCGAGGAAATCCGGAAGAAGTGCGACGGGCCCAGGTGCTGAGCTTGGCCAGGGATCACTACGGATGGTACGCATTCCCCTGCCCAACACGTGTCATTCATGTGCATACCAGGGGTTCCTCGGACCCCGCCGAGGAGCTCCAGAGTGGAGGACTGTTTCTCTTGCTGAGTGGCCTGGGGGCTGTGGATTCTCCATGCTGTTGGATGATGTCGAGGTCACTGGCTCCTCCTCGCAGCCGCCCAGCCTGTGCTGTTGGTTCTTGCGGCGTCCCAGCACGTGCTCGGATCGATGATGACCCCCTCATATGCATTCCTTGGAAAATCTGAACAAAATGAGTGAGCACTCACTACCGTCTCCTCATCGAACCTGAGGTCCAGCACGTTGCCCTCCCCTGGGGTTAGGGGATAGTCAGGGGTGAGGGCCAGCTTCCCTTGTGGACACGCATGCAAACAGCACACAGGGCGGCAGTATTGGAGAGGCTCGCGGCTGAGGGTCGGCCCGTGTCCACGCATTGGCTGGCTCATCCAGGACTGCGAGGTGCCTGGTGACTGTGCAGTGAGGGATGGCGAGGCCGCCAGGCTGCCTGCTGGTGGTATGAGTCGGAGCATGTGCTGGCCTAGACCCAGTGAGCTCGAGGCTTGGAGCGGTGTGTTTTTTGCCGGGTTCCCATATTGGACGGGGGCCCTTGTGGGAGCAGGGTGCTTTTCAAAGCAAAGAGAGGAAGCTTGGGTGGTTTCTGAGTTGAGCCGGAGGCCAGGCACCTGTCGCTTCCTCACTTGGCTCGTGAGGTTCTTGAGTGGCAGACGGGGTGGATCGGGTCAGGGCGGTGGGGACCGGGAGGCGGGATTGTTAGGTGGCGGTGGGAGGGGTTGAGGAATTAGGCCTCGGTGGTTCCCTTGGCAGGTCCTCGACTGCAACTGCTGGCACAGTGGTGGCGCCGATCGGGATACTGTGGACTGTGCCGAGGACTGAGTGCTACATTGAATCCTGTGAGATGGCCGATGGCCTAGACAGGAAGGTATGGGCACGGCGAGGCCCGGGGCAGTGTGACTTCTTGGACGAGCTGTCATCATGGTGCTGCAGGCGCTGTCCTCGGCTTCTCAAGGAGATCTCTAGTCCCTGAAGGGCTGCCTGTGGCTGGCTACGGAGAAGAGGGCTTTGGCGTCCCTGTGGACGCGCTGCGCTGGTGCCTTTGGTGTAGCCGTGGGGGCCCCATGCCAGAGGAATGACACCAAAGAATGTCTTACAGGCGCCTCGAAGAGATCTACGTGCTCAGTAGTGGGGGCCGGCCAGCTTAAGGAAAGGTGAAATCTGCGAAGCTTCCCTTTGGCCCCTGGTCAGGAGTTGGCAAGGCGAAAGTGTATCTCCCGGAGGGCACGACATGGCCGTCCTTGGTGGCCCCGAGGCCTTTTGCAGGGCCCTCAGTTTACGGGAGGAAGCCCGGAGGTGTGGCTGAGATGGGGCAGTGGTTGTGGTGCCAGGTGTGTTGCCGTGGACAGCCACTTGCTCCCTGGGCAGGGTTCCTGGTCTGCTTGCGCGGCAGTGGGCTTCTGTTTGAAGTGTGTGTCTCGTCCTCTTGGTTGGCACCTTGTATCTCTGTGAGGTCCTTCGGGTGTTGCTATGTAGGAGAAGAGGCGTGCGGTCACCTGGCATGCGGTGGACTTCGTCGCCACTGCCATGGTTGCTGACTGTCTTCCCTGGTGCTCAGTGTGCCCCGTGTGGGCATCGCGTCTGAGGTTTGCTGTCGGAGTGAGTCGCCCTGCGGGCAGGAGATGGGAACTTTGCACAAGGGCTCGAGCGTTTGAGCGTTTCTTCGGGGGTCAGGGCTGTAGTATGCGGTGGGCGTGGAGCTGCCTGGACCTGGCCGGGACTGTAGGCTGGTGTCCGAGGAGTTCGACTCCCGGTCATGGTGTCTGAAGACCACCACTTCCCATAGTCAGCTTTCCCACGCGTCTCTGGATAGGAATTTGGCTTAGTTGGCTGGAAGAGGCACCTGGCCTTGAAGTCCTTTAGTGCCTTTGAGAAGAAGGCAGGCTGCATCATCCCTGTAGCCATGTGTAGGGCGGAGACAAAGGCCTTCATGTGCGAGGTACCGTTGTCCCCAGTGGCATGGGCTCTGGCTGTCAAGGGCACATCAGGTGTGCTAGGAGCTGGCGGGGTCTCCACGACTCTGGGGCCATCACTCCCATGGGTGAGAGGCCGGCCCCCATCGAGTCTATGTGCTCTGGTCAGAAGGCAAGGTTGTTGGAGATCGGGAGCCCGGTGCTGGTTGCAGCAGCCCTTCAAGTTCAGGGTGTGCCTGAGGGCTCTTGAAGGTGGCAGGGGTGTTCTGCCATTCTGTGGGGGATCCCGAGGCAAGGGCCCTGTGTTCCAGGCATGCCTTCGCCTGTTCAAGGACTTTGCAGAGGGGCACACAGACAATCAGAGACCCAGGCACACCTACAGGGCCCCACGCAGAAAGCCGCTTACACGCCCTTTTGCGCAGAGACTAACACACTCCGGTGCCCACTCACTTACCTCCTGACGCACACAAGCACTGGTACGTGCGTACCTTTGAAGAGTTGTGTGTCATGCCCGCATTGAGTCTTCTCCAAGGGACAAAGGTCCTTGGGAAGCAGGTGCAGGGTAACGTTACCCACCCCCAGGGTACCGTTGGCCTGGGTCTTGTTCTCTGAGTACCTGGGTGGCGTTCTAAAGCATGCCTGTGATTGCTGCCCACTTCTCAGGTGCAGTCGCCAGGCACGGCTGGCCGTCGGCTGAGATGGGCAGACCTTCTTGGCGTGGTGTGAAGACTGGATGTGCGAGGAAATCCCGGAAGAAGTGCGACGGGCCCAGGGTGCTGAGCTTGGCCAGGGATCACTACGGATGGTACGCATTCCCCTGGCCCAACACGTGTCATTCATTGCATACCAGGGGTTCCTCGGACCCGCCGAGGAGCTCCAGAGTGGAGGACTGTTTCTCTTGCTGAGTGGCCTGGGGGCTGTGGATTCTCCATGCTGTTGGATGATGTCGAGGTCACTGGCTCCTCCTCGCAGCCGCCCAGCCTGTGCTGTTGGGTTCTTGCGGCGTCCCAGCACGTGCTCGGATCGATGATGACCCCCTCATATGCATTCCTTGGAAAATCTGAACAAAATGAGTGAGCACTCACTACCGTCTCCTCATCGAACCTGAGGTCCAGCACGTTGCCTCCCCTGGGGTTAGGGGATAGTCAGGGGTGAGGGCCAGCTTCCCCTTGTGGACACGCATGCAAACAGCACACAGGGCGGCAGTATTGGAGAGGGTCGCGGCTGAGGGTCGGCCCGTGTCCACGCATTGGCTGGCTCATCCAGGACTGCGAGGTGCCTGGTGACTGTGCAGTGAGGGATGGCGAGGCCGCCAGGCTGCCTGCTGGTGGTATGAGTCGGAGCATGTGCTGGCCTAGACCCAGTGAGCTCGAGGCTTGGAGCGGTGTGTTTTTGCCGGGTTCCCATATTGGACGGGGCCCTTGTGGGAGCAGGGTGCTTTTCAAAGCCAAAGAGAGGAAGCTTGGGTGGTTTCTGAGTTGAGCCGGAGGCCAGGCACCTGTCGCTTCCTCACTTGGCTCGGTGAGGTTCTTGAGTGGCAGACGGGGTGGGATCGGGGTCAGGGCGGTGGGGACCGGGAGGCGGGATTGTTAGGTGGCGGTGGGAGGGGTTGAGGAATTAGGCCTCGGTGGTTCCCTTGGCAGGTCCTCGACTGCAACTGCTGGCACAGTGGTGGCGCCGATCGGGATACTGTGGACTGTGCCGAGGACTGAGTGCTACATTGAATCCTGTGAGACGGCCGATGGCCTAGACAGGAAGGTATGGGCACGGCGAGGCCCGGGGCAGTGTGACTTCTTGGACGAGCTGTCATCATGGTGCTGCAGGCGCTGTCCTCGGCTTCTCAAGGAGATCTCTAGTCCCTGAAGGGCTGCCTGTGGCTGGCTACGGAGAAGAGGGCTTTGGCGGTCCCTGTGGACGCGCTGCGCTGGTGCCTTTGGTGTAGCCGTGGGGGCCCCATGCCAGAGGAATGACACCAAAGAATGTCTTACAGGCGCCTCGAAGAGATCTACGTGCTCAGTAGTGGGGCCGGCCAGCTTAAGGAAAGGTGAAATCTGCGAAGCTTCCCTTTGGCCCCTGGTCAGGGAGTTGGCAAGGCGAAAGTGTATCTCCCGGAGGGCACGACATGGCCGTCCTTGGTGGCCCCGAGGCCTTTTGCAGGGCCCTCAGTTTACGGGAGGAAGCCCGGAGGTGTGGCTGAGATGGGGCAGTGGTTGTGGTGCCAGGTGTGTTGCCGTGGACAGCCACTTGCTCCCTGGGCAGGGTTCCTGGTCTGCTTGCGCGGCAGTGGGCTTCTGTTTGAAGTGTGTGTCTCGTCCTCTTGGTTGGCACCTTGTATCTCTGTGAGGTCCTTCGGGGTGTTGCTATGTAGGAGAAGAGGCGTGCGGTCACCTGGCATGCGGTGGACTTCGTCGCCACTGCCATGGTTGCTGACTGTCTTCCCTGGTGCTCAGTGTGCCCCGTGTGGGCATCGCGTCTGAGGTTTGCTGTCGGAGTGAGTCGCCCTGCGGGCAGGAGATGGGAACTTTGCACAAGGGCTCGAGCGTTTGAGCGTTTCTTCGGGGGTCAGGGCTGTAGATGCGGTGGGCCGTGGAGCTGCCTGGACCTGGCCGGGACTGTAGGCTGGTGTCCGAGGAGTTCGACTCCCGGTCATGGTGTCTGAAGACCACCACTTCCCATAGTCAGCTTTCCCACGCGTCTCTGGATAGGAATTTGGCTTAGTTGGCTGGAAGAGGCACCTGGCCTTGAAGTCCTTTAGTGCCTTTGAGAAGAAGGCAGGCTGCATCTTCCCTGTAGCCATGTGTAGGGCGGAGACAAAGGCCTTCATGTGCGAGGTACCGTTGTCCCCAGTGGCATGGGCTCTGGCTGTCAAGGGCACATCAGGTGTGCTAGGAGCTGGCGGGGTCTCCACGACTCTGGGGCCATCACTCCCATGGGTGAGAGGCCGGCCCCCATCGAGTCTATGTGCTCTGGTCAGAAGGCAAGGTTGTTGGAGATCGGGAGCCCGGTGCTGGTTGCAGCAGCCCTTCAAGTTCAGGGTGTGCCTGAGGGCTCTTGAAGGTGGCAGGGGTGTTCTGCCATTCTGTGGGGGATCCCGAGGCAAGGGCCCTGTGTTCCAGGCATGCCTTCGCCTGTTCAAGGACTTTGCAGAGGGGCACACAGACAATCAGAGACCCAGGCACACCTACAGGGCCCCACGCAGAAAGCCGCTTACACGCCCTTTTGCGCAGAGACTAACACACTCCGGTGCCCACTCACTTACCTCCTGACGCACACAAGCACTGGTACGTGCGTACCTTTGAAGAGTTGTCTGTCATGCCCGCATTGAGTCTTCTCCAAGGGACAAAGGTCCTTGGGAAGCAGGTGCAGGGTAACGTTACCCACCCCCAGGGTACCGTTGGCCTGGGTCTTGTTCTCTGAGTACCTGGGTGGCGTTCTAAAGCATGCCTGTGATTGCTGCCCACTTCTCAGGTGCAGTCGCCAGGCACGGCTGGCCGTCGGCTGAGATGGGCAGACCTTCTTGGCGTGGTGTGAAGACTGGATGTGCGAGGAAATCCCGGAAGAAGTGCGACGGGCCCAGGGTGCTGAGCTTGGCCAGGGATCACTACGGATGGTACGCATTCCCCTGGCCCAACACGTGTCATTCATTGCATACCAGGGGTTCCTCGGACCCGCCGAGGAGCTCCAGAGTGGAGGACTGTTTCTCTTGCTGAGTGGCCTGGGGGCTGTGGATTCTCCATGCTGTTGGATGATGTCGAGGTCACTGGCTCCTCCTCGCAGCCGCCCAGCCTGTGCTGTTGGGTTCTTGCGGCGTCCCAGCACGTGCTCGGATCGATGATGACCCCCTCATATGCATTCCTTGGAAAATCTGAACAAAATGAGTGAGCACTCACTACCGTCTCCTCATCGAACCTGAGGTCCAGCACGTTGCCTCCCCTGGGGTTAGGGGATAGTCAGGGGTGAGGGCCAGCTTCCCCTTGTGGACACGCATGCAAACAGCACACAGGGCGGCAGTATTGGAGAGGGTCGCGGCTGAGGGTCGGCCCGTGTCCACGCATTGGCTGGCTCATCCAGGACTGCGAGGTGCCTGGTGACTGTGCAGTGAGGGATGGCGAGGCCGCCAGGCTGCCTGCTGGTGGTATGAGTCGGAGCATGTGCTGGCCTAGACCCAGTGAGCTCGAGGCTTGGAGCGGTGTGTTTTTGCCGGGTTCCCATATTGGACGGGGCCCTTGTGGGAGCAGGGTGCTTTTCAAAGCCAAAGAGAGGAAGCTTGGGTGGTTTCTGAGTTGAGCCGGAGGCCAGGCACCTGTCGCTTCCTCACTTGGCTCGGTGAGGTTCTTGAGTGGCAGACGGGGTGGGATCGGGGTCAGGGCGGTGGGGACCGGGAGGCGGGATTGTTAGGTGGCGGTGGGAGGGGTTGAGGAATTAGGCCTCGGTGGTTCCCTTGGCAGGTCCTCGACTGCAACTGCTGGCACAGTGGTGGCGCCGATCGGGATACTGTGGACTGTGCCGAGGACTGAGTGCTACATTGAATCCTGTGAGACGGCCGATGGCCTAGACAGGAAGGTATGGGCACGGCGAGGCCCGGGGCAGTGTGACTTCTTGGACGAGCTGTCATCATGGTGCTGCAGGCGCTGTCCTCGGCTTCTCAAGGAGATCTCTAGTCCCTGAAGGGCTGCCTGTGGCTGGCTACGGAGAAGAGGGCTTTGGCGGTCCCTGTGGACGCGCTGCGCTGGTGCCTTTGGTGTAGCCGTGGGGGCCCCATGCCAGAGGAATGACACCAAAGAATGTCTTACAGGCGCCTCGAAGAGATCTACGTGCTCAGTAGTGGGGCCGGCCAGCTTAAGGAAAGGTGAAATCTGCGAAGCTTCCCTTTGGCCCCTGGTCAGGGAGTTGGCAAGGCGAAAGTGTATCTCCCGGAGGGCACGACATGGCCGTCCTTGGTGGCCCCGAGGCCTTTTGCAGGGCCCTCAGTTTACGGGAGGAAGCCCGGAGGTGTGGCTGAGATGGGGCAGTGGTTGTGGTGCCAGGTGTGTTGCCGTGGACAGCCACTTGCTCCCTGGGCAGGGTTCCTGGTCTGCTTGCGCGGCAGTGGGCTTCTGTTTGAAGTGTGTGTCTCGTCCTCTTGGTTGGCACCTTGTATCTCTGTGAGGTCCTTCGGGGTGTTGCTATGTAGGAGAAGAGGCGTGCGGTCACCTGGCATGCGGTGGACTTCGTCGCCACTGCCATGGTTGCTGACTGTCTTCCCTGGTGCTCAGTGTGCCCCGTGTGGGCATCGCGTCTGAGGTTTGCTGTCGGAGTGAGTCGCCCTGCGGGCAGGAGATGGGAACTTTGCACAAGGGCTCGAGCGTTTGAGCGTTTCTTCGGGGGTCAGGGCTGTAGATGCGGTGGGCCGTGGAGCTGCCTGGACCTGGCCGGGACTGTAGGCTGGTGTCCGAGGAGTTCGACTCCCGGTCATGGTGTCTGAAGACCACCACTTCCCATAGTCAGCTTTCCCACGCGTCTCTGGATAGGAATTTGGCTTAGTTGGCTGGAAGAGGCACCTGGCCTTGAAGTCCTTTAGTGCCTTTGAGAAGAAGGCAGGCTGCATCTTCCCTGTAGCCATGTGTAGGGCGGAGACAAAGGCCTTCATGTGCGAGGTACCGTTGTCCCCAGTGGCATGGGCTCTGGCTGTCAAGGGCACATCAGGTGTGCTAGGAGCTGGCGGGGTCTCCACGACTCTGGGGCCATCACTCCCATGGGTGAGAGGCCGGCCCCCATCGAGTCTATGTGCTCTGGTCAGAAGGCAAGGTTGTTGGAGATCGGGAGCCCGGTGCTGGTTGCAGCAGCCCTTCAAGTTCAGGGTGTGCCTGAGGGCTCTTGAAGGTGGCAGGGGTGTTCTGCCATTCTGTGGGGGATCCCGAGGCAAGGGCCCTGTGTTCCAGGCATGCCTTCGCCTGTTCAAGGACTTTGCAGAGGGGCACACAGACAATCAGAGACCCAGGCACACCTACAGGGCCCCACGCAGAAAGCCGCTTACACGCCCTTTTGCGCAGAGACTAACACACTCCGGTGCCCACTCACTTACCTCCTGACGCACACAAGCACTGGTACGTGCGTACCTTTGAAGAGTTGTCTGTCATGCCCGCATTGAGTCTTCTCCAAGGGACAAAGGTCCTTGGGAAGCAGGTGCAGGGTAACGTTACCCACCCCCAGGGTACCGTTGGCCTGGGTCTTGTTCTCTGAGTACCTGGGTGGCGTTCTAAAGCATGCCTGTGATTGCTGCCCACTTCTCAGGTGCAGTCGCCAGGCACGGCTGGCCGTCGGCTGAGATGGGCAGACCTTCTTGGCGTGGTGTGAAGACTGGATGTGCGAGGAAATCCCGGAAGAAGTGCGACGGGCCCAGGGTGCTGAGCTTGGCCAGGGATCACTACGGATGGTACGCATTCCCCTGGCCCAACACGTGTCATTCATTGCATACCAGGGGTTCCTCGGACCCGCCGAGGAGCTCCAGAGTGGAGGACTGTTTCTCTTGCTGAGTGGCCTGGGGGCTGTGGATTCTCCATGCTGTTGGATGATGTCGAGGTCACTGGCTCCTCCTCGCAGCCGCCCAGCCTGTGCTGTTGGGTTCTTGCGGCGTCCCAGCACGTGCTCGGATCGATGATGACCCCCTCATATGCATTCCTTGGAAAATCTGAACAAAATGAGTGAGCACTCACTACCGTCTCCTCATCGAACCTGAGGTCCAGCACGTTGCCTCCCCTGGGGTTAGGGGATAGTCAGGGGTGAGGGCCAGCTTCCCCTTGTGGACACGCATGCAAACAGCACACAGGGCGGCAGTATTGGAGAGGGTCGCGGCTGAGGGTCGGCCCGTGTCCACGCATTGGCTGGCTCATCCAGGACTGCGAGGTGCCTGGTGACTGTGCAGTGAGGGATGGCGAGGCCGCCAGGCTGCCTGCTGGTGGTATGAGTCGGAGCATGTGCTGGCCTAGACCCAGTGAGCTCGAGGCTTGGAGCGGTGTGTTTTTGCCGGGTTCCCATATTGGACGGGGCCCTTGTGGGAGCAGGGTGCTTTTCAAAGCCAAAGAGAGGAAGCTTGGGTGGTTTCTGAGTTGAGCCGGAGGCCAGGCACCTGTCGCTTCCTCACTTGGCTCGGTGAGGTTCTTGAGTGGCAGACGGGGTGGGATCGGGGTCAGGGCGGTGGGGACCGGGAGGCGGGATTGTTAGGTGGCGGTGGGAGGGGTTGAGGAATTAGGCCTCGGTGGTTCCCTTGGCAGGTCCTCGACTGCAACTGCTGGCACAGTGGTGGCGCCGATCGGGATACTGTGGACTGTGCCGAGGACTGAGTGCTACATTGAATCCTGTGAGACGGCCGATGGCCTAGACAGGAAGGTATGGGCACGGCGAGGCCCGGGGCAGTGTGACTTCTTGGACGAGCTGTCATCATGGTGCTGCAGGCGCTGTCCTCGGCTTCTCAAGGAGATCTCTAGTCCCTGAAGGGCTGCCTGTGGCTGGCTACGGAGAAGAGGGCTTTGGCGGTCCCTGTGGACGCGCTGCGCTGGTGCCTTTGGTGTAGCCGTGGGGGCCCCATGCCAGAGGAATGACACCAAAGAATGTCTTACAGGCGCCTCGAAGAGATCTACGTGCTCAGTAGTGGGGCCGGCCAGCTTAAGGAAAGGTGAAATCTGCGAAGCTTCCCTTTGGCCCCTGGTCAGGGAGTTGGCAAGGCGAAAGTGTATCTCCCGGAGGGCACGACATGGCCGTCCTTGGTGGCCCCGAGGCCTTTTGCAGGGCCCTCAGTTTACGGGAGGAAGCCCGGAGGTGTGGCTGAGATGGGGCAGTGGTTGTGGTGCCAGGTGTGTTGCCGTGGACAGCCACTTGCTCCCTGGGCAGGGTTCCTGGTCTGCTTGCGCGGCAGTGGGCTTCTGTTTGAAGTGTGTGTCTCGTCCTCTTGGTTGGCACCTTGTATCTCTGTGAGGTCCTTCGGGGTGTTGCCATGTAGGAGAAGAGGCGTGCGGTCACCTGGCATGCGGTGGACTTCGTCGCCACTGCCATGGTTGCTGACTGTCTTCCCTGGTGCTCAGTGTGCCCCGTGTGGGCATCGCGTCTGAGGTTTGCTGTCGGAGTGAGTCGCCCTGCGGGCAGGAGATGGGAACTTTGCACAAGGGCTCGAGCATTTGAGCGTTTCTTCGGGGGTCAGGGCTGTAGATGCGGTGGGCCGTGGAGCTGCCTGGACCTGGCCGGGACTGTAGGCTGGTGTCCGAGGAGTTCGACTCCCGGTCATGGTGTCTGAAGACCACCACTTCCCATAGTCAGCTTTCCCACGCGTCTCTGGATAGGAATTTGGCTTAGTTGGCTGGAAGAGGCACCTGGCCTTGAAGTCCTTTAGTGCCTTTGAGAAGAAGGCAGGCTGCATCTTCCCTGTAGCCATGTGTAGGGCGGAGACAAAGGCCTTCATGTGCGAGGTACCGTTGTCCCCAGTGGCATGGGCTCTGGCTGTCAAGGGCACATCAGGTGTGCTAGGAGCTGGCGGGGTCTCCACGACTCTGGGGCCATCACTCCCATGGGTGAGAGGCCGGCCCCCATCGAGTCTATGTGCTCTGGTCAGAAGGCAAGGTTGTTGGAGATCGGGAGCCCGGTGCTGGTTGCAGCAGCCCTTCAAGTTCAGGGTGTGCCTGAGGGCTCTTGAAGGTGGCAGGGGTGTTCTGCCATTCTGTGGGGGATCCCGAGGCAAGGGCCCTGTGTTCCAGGCATGCCTTCGCCTGTTCAAGGACTTTGCAGAGGGGCACACAGACAATCAGAGACCCAGGCACACCTACAGGGCCCCACGCAGAAAGCCGCTTACACGCCCTTTTGCGCAGAGACTAACACACTCCGGTGCCCACTCACTTACCTCCTGACGCACACAAGCACTGGTACGTGCGTACCTTTGAAGAGTTGTCTGTCATGCCCGCATTGAGTCTTCTCCAAGGGACAAAGGTCCTTGGGAAGCAGGTGCAGGGTAACGTTACCCACCCCCAGGGTACCGTTGGCCTGGGTCTTGTTCTCTGAGTACCTGGGTGGCGTTCTAAAGCATGCCTGTGATTGCTGCCCACTTCTCAGGTGCAGTCGCCAGGCACGGCTGGCCGTCGGCTGAGATGGGCAGACCTTCTTGGCGTGGTGTGAAGACTGGATGTGCGAGGAAATCCCGGAAGAAGTGCGACGGGCCCAGGGTGCTGAGCTTGGCCAGGGATCACTACGGATGGTACGCATTCCCCTGGCCCAACACGTGTCATTCATTGCATACCAGGGGTTCCTCGGACCCGCCGAGGAGCTCCAGAGTGGAGGACTGTTTCTCTTGCTGAGTGGCCTGGGGGCTGTGGATTCTCCATGCTGTTGGATGATGTCGAGGTCACTGGCTCCTCCTCGCAGCCGCCCAGCCTGTGCTGTTGGGTTCTTGCGGCGTCCCAGCACGTGCTCGGATCGATGATGACCCCCTCATATGCATTCCTTGGAAAATCTGAACAAAATGAGTGAGCACTCACTACCGTCTCCTCATCGAACCTGAGGTCCAGCACGTTGCCTCCCCTGGGGTTAGGGGATAGTCAGGGGTGAGGGCCAGCTTCCCCTTGTGGACACGCATGCAAACAGCACACAGGGCGGCAGTATTGGAGAGGGTCGCGGCTGAGGGTCGGCCCGTGTCCACGCATTGGCTGGCTCATCCAGGACTGCGAGGTGCCTGGTGACTGTGCAGTGAGGGATGGCGAGGCCGCCAGGCTGCCTGCTGGTGGTATGAGTCGGAGCATGTGCTGGCCTAGACCCAGTGAGCTCGAGGCTTGGAGCGGTGTGTTTTTGCCGGGTTCCCATATTGGACGGGGCCCTTGTGGGAGCAGGGTGCTTTTCAAAGCCAAAGAGAGGAAGCTTGGGTGGTTTCTGAGTTGAGCCGGAGGCCAGGCACCTGTCGCTTCCTCACTTGGCTTGGTGAGGTTCTTGAGTGGCAGACGGGGTGGGATCGGGGTCAGGGCGGTGGGGACCGGGAGGCGGGATTGTTAGGTGGCGGTGGGAGGGGTTGAGGAATTAGGCCTCGGTGGTTCCCTTGGCAGGTCCTCGACTGCAACTGCTGGCACAGTGGTGGCGCCGATCGGGATACTGTGGACTGACCGAGGACTGAGTGCTACATTGAATCCTGTGAGATGGCCGATGGCCTAGACAGGAAGGTATGGGCACGGCGAGGCCCGGGGCAGTGTGACTTCTTGGACGAGCTGTCATCATGGTGCTGCAGGCGCTGTCCTCGGCTTCTCAAGGAGATCTCTAGTCCCTGAAGGGCTGCCTGTGGCTGGCTACGGAGAAGAGGGCTTTGGCGGTCCCTGTGGACGCGCTGCGCTGGTGCCTTTGGTGTAGCCCTGGGGGCCCTATGCCAGAGGAATGACACGAAAGAATGTCTTACAGGCGCCTCGAAGAGATCTACGTTGTCAGTAGTGGGGCCGGCCAGCTTAAGGAAAGGTGAAATCTGCGAAGCTTCCCTTTGGCCCCTGGTCAGGGAGTTGGCAAGGCGAAAGTGTATCTCCCGGAGGGCACGACATGGCCGTCCTTGGTGGCCCCGAGGCCTTTTGCAGGGCCCTCAGTTTACGGGAGGAAGCCCGGAGGTGTGGCTGAGATGGGGCAGTGGTTGTGGTGCCAGGTGTGTTGCCGTGGACAGCCACTTGCTCCCTGGGCAGGGTTCCTGGTCTGCTTGCGCGGCAGTGGGCTTCTGTTTGAAGTGTGTGTCTCGTCCTCTTGGTTGGCACCTTGTATCTCTGTGAGGTCCTTCGGGGTGTTGCTATGTAGGAGAAGAGGCGTGCGGTCACCTGGCATGCGGTGGACTTCGTCGCCACTGCCATGGTTGCTGACTGTCTTCCCTGGTGCTCAGTGTGCCCCGTGTGGGCATCGCGTCTGAGGTTTGCTGTCGGAGTGAGTCGCCCTGCGGGCAGGAGATGGGAACTTTGCACAAGGGCTCGAGCGTTTGAGCGTTTCTTCGGGGGTCAGGGCTGTAGATGCGGTGGGCCGTGGAGCTGCCTGGACCTGGCCGGGACTGTAGGCTGGTGTCCGAGGAGTTCGACTCCCGGTCATGGTGTCTGAAGACCACCACTTCCCATAGTCAGCTTTCCCACGCGTCTCTGGATAGGAATTTGGCTTAGTTGGCTGGAAGAGGCACCTGGCCTTGAAGTCCTTTAGTGCCTTTGAGAAGAAGGCAGGCTGCATCTTCCCTGTAGCCATGTGTAGGGCGGAGACAAAGGCCTTCATGTGCGAGGTACCGTTGTCCCCAGTGGCATGGGCTCTGGCTGTCAAGGGCACATCAGGTGTGCTAGGAGCTGGCGGGGTCTCCACGACTCTGGGGCCATCACTCCCATGGGTGAGAGGCCGGCCCCCATCGAGTCTATGTGCTCTGGTCAGAAGGCAAGGTTGTTGGAGATCGGGAGCCCGGTGCTGGTTGCAGCAGCCCTTCAAGTTCAGGGTGTGCCTGAGGGCTCTTGAAGGTGGCAGGGGTGTTCTGCCATTCTGTGGGGGATCCCGAGGCAAGGGCCCTGTGTTCCAGGCATGCCTTCGCCTGTTCAAGGACTTTGCAGAGGGGCACACAGACAATCAGAGACCCAGGCACACCTACAGGGCCCCACGCAGAAAGCCGCTTACACGCCCTTTTGCGCAGAGACTAACACACTCCGGTGCCCACTCACTTACCTCCTGACGCACACAAGCACTGGTACGTGCGTACCTTTGAAGAGTTGTCTGTCATGCCCGCATTGAGTCTTCTCCAAGGGACAAAGGTCCTTGGGAAGCAGGTGCAGGGTAACGTTACCCACCCCCAGGGTACCGTTGGCCTGGGTCTTGTTCTCTGAGTACCTGGGTGGCGTTCTAAAGCATGCCTGTGATTGCTGCCCACTTCTCAGGTGCAGTCGCCAGGCACGGCTGGCCGTCGGCTGAGATGGGCAGACCTTCTTGGCGTGGTGTGAAGACTGGATGTGCGAGGAAATCCCGGAAGAAGTGCGACGGGCCCAGGGTGCTGAGCTTGGCCAGGGATCACTACGGATGGTACGCATTCCCCTGGCCCAACACGTGTCATTCATTGCATACCAGGGGTTCCTCGGACCCGCCGAGGAGCTCCAGAGTGGAGGACTGTTTCTCTTGCTGAGTGGCCTGGGGGCTGTGGATTCTCCATGCTGTTGGATGATGTCGAGGTCACTGGCTCCTCCTCGCAGCCGCCCAGCCTGTGCTGTTGGGTTCTTGCGGCGTCCCAGCACGTGCTCGGATCGATGATGACCCCCTCATATGCATTCCTTGGAAAATCTGAACAAAATGAGTGAGCACTCACTACCGTCTCCTCATCGAACCTGAGGTCCAGCACGTTGCCTCCCCTGGGGTTAGGGGATAGTCAGGGGTGAGGGCCAGCTTCCCCTTGTGGACACGCATGCAAACAGCACACAGGGCGGCAGTATTGGAGAGGCTCGCGGCTGAGGGTCGGCCCGTGTCCACGCATTGGCTGGCTCATCCAGGACTGCGAGGTGCCTGGTGACTGTGCAGTGAGGGATGGCGAGGCCGCCAGGCTGCCTGCTGGTGGTATGAGTCGGAGCATGTGCTGGCCTAGACCCAGTGAGCTCGAGGCTTGGAGCGGTGTGTTTTTGCCGGGTTCCCATATTGGACGGGGCCCTTGTGGGAGCAGGGTGCTTTTCAAAGCCAAAGAGAGGAAGCTTGGGTGGTTTCTGAGTTGAGCCGGAGGCCAGGCACCTGTCGCTTCCTCACTTGGCTCGGTGAGGTTCTTGAGTGGCAGACGGGGTGGGATCGGGGTCAGGGCGGTGGGGACCGGGAGGCGGGATTGTTAGGTGGCGGTGGGAGGGGTTGAGGAATTAGGCCTCGGTGGTTCCCTTGGCAGGTCCTCGACTGCAACTGCTGGCACAGTGGTGGCGCCGATCGGGATACTGTGGACTGTGCCGAGGACTGAGTGCTACATTGAATCCTGTGAGACGGCCGATGGCCTAGACAGGAAGGTATGGGCACGGCGAGGCCCGGGGCAGTGTGACTTCTTGGACGAGCTGTCATCATGGTGCTGCAGGCGCTGTCCTCGGCTTCTCAAGGAGATCTCTAGTCCCTGAAGGGCTGCCTGTGGCTGGCTACGGAGAAGAGGGCTTTGGCGGTCCCTGTGGACGCGCTGCGCTGGTGCCTTTGGTGTAGCCGTGGGGGCCCCATGCCAGAGGAATGACACCAAAGAATGTCTTACAGGCGCCTCGAAGAGATCTACGTGCTCAGTAGTGGGGCCGGCCAGCTTAAGGAAAGGTGAAATCTGCGAAGCTTCCCTTTGGCCCCTGGTCAGGGAGTTGGCAAGGCGAAAGTGTATCTCCCGGAGGGCACGACATGGCCGTCCTTGGTGGCCCCGAGGCCTTTTGCAGGGCCCTCAGATTACGGGAGGAAGCCCGGAGGTGTGGCTGAGATGGGGCAGTGGTTGTGGTGCCAGGTGTGTTGCCGTGGACAGCCACTTGCTCCCTGGGCAGGGTTCCTGGTCTGCTTGCGCGGCAGTGGGCTTCTGTTTGAAGTGTGTGTCTCGTCCTCTTGGTTGGCACCTTGTATCTCTGTGAGGTCCTTGGTGGTGTTGCTATGTAGGAGAAGAGGCGTGCGGTCACCTGGCATGCGGTGGACTTCGTCGCCACCGCCATGGTTGCTGACTGTCTTCCCTGGTGCTCAGTGTGCCCCGTGTGGGCATCGCGTCTGAGGTTTGCTGTCGGAGTGAGTCGCCCTGCGGGCAGGAGATGGGAACTTTGCACAAGGGCTCGAGCGTTTGAGCGTTTCTTCGGGGGTCAGGGCTGTAGATGCGGTGGGCCGTGGAGCTGCCTGGACCTGGCCGGGACTGTAGGCTGGTGTCCGAGGAGTTCGACTCCCGGTCATGGTGTCTGAAGACCACCACTTCCCATAGTCAGCTTTCCCACGCGTCTCTGGATAGGAATTTGGCTTAGTTGGCTGGAAGAGGCACCTGGCCTTGAAGTCCTTTAGTGCCTTTGAGAAGAAGGCAGGCTGCATCTTCCCTGTAGCCATGTGTAGGGCGGAGACAAAGGCCTTCATGTGCGAGGTACCGTTGTCCCCAGTGGCATGGGCTCTGGCTGTCAAGGGCACATCAGGTGTGCTAGGAGCTGGCGGGGTCTCCACGACTCTGGGGCCATCACTCCCATGGGTGAGAGGCCGGCCCCCATCGAGTCTATGTGCTCTGGTCAGAAGGCAAGGTTGTTGGAGATCGGGAGCCCGGTGCGGGTTGCAGCAGCCCTTCAAGTTCAGGGTGTGCCTGAGGGCTCTTGAAGGTGGCAGGGGTGTTCTGCCATTCTGTGGGGGATCCCGAGGCAAGGGCCCTGTGTTCCAGGCATGCCTTCGCCTGTTCAAGGACTTTGCAGAGGGGCACACAGACAATCAGAGACCCAGGCACACCTACAGGGCCCCACGCAGAAAGCCGCTTACACGCCCTTTTGCGCAGAGACTAACACACTCCGGTGCCCACTCACTTACCTCCTGACGCACACAAGCACTGGTACGTGCGTACCTTTGAAGAGTTGTCTGTCATGCCCGCATTGAGTCTTCTCCAAGGGACAAAGGTCCTTGGGAAGCAGGTGCAGGGTAACGTTACCCACCCCCAGGGTACCGTTGGCCTGGGTCTTGTTCTCTGAGTACCTGGGTGGCGTTCTAAAGCATGCCTGTGATTGCTGCCCACTTCTCAGGTGCAGTCGCCAGGCACGGCTGGCCGTCGGCTGAGATGGGCAGACCTTCTTGGCGTGGTGTGAAGACTGGATGTGCGAGGAAATCCCGGAAGAAGTGCGACGGGCCCAGGGTGCTGAGCTTGGCCAGGGATCACTACGGATGGTACGCATTCCCCTGGCCCAACATGTGTCATTCATTGCATACCAGGGGTTCCTCGGACCCGCCGAGGAGCTCCAGAGTGGAGGACTGTTTCTCTTGCTGAGTGGCCTGGGGGCTGTGGATTCTCCATGCTGTTGGATGATGTCGAGGTCACTGGCTCCTCCTCGCAGCCGCCCAGCCTGTGCTGTTGGGTTCTTGCGGCGTCCCAGCACGTGCTCGGATCGATGATGACCCCCTCATATGCATTCCTTGGAAAATCTGAACAAAATGAGTGAGCACTCACTACCGTCTCCTCATCGAACCTGAGGTCCAGCACGTTGCCTCCCCTGGGGTTAGGGGATAGTCAGGGGTGAGGGCCAGCTTCCCCTTGTGGACACGCATGCAAACAGCACACAGGGCGGCAGTATTGGAGAGGCTCGCGGCTGAGGGTCGGCCCGTGTCCACGCATTGGCTGGCTCATCCAGGACTGCGAGGTGCCTGGTGACTGTGCAGTGAGGGATGGCGAGGCCGCCAGGCTGCCTGCTGGTGGTATGAGTCGGAGCATGTGCTGGCCTAGACCCAGTGAGCTCGAGGCTTGGAGCGGTGTGTTTTTGCCGGGTTCCCATATTGGACGGGGCCCTTGTGGGAGCAGGGTGCTTTTCAAAGCCAAAGAGAGGAAGCTTGGGTGGTTTCTGAGTTGAGCCGGAGGCCAGGCACCTGTCGCTTCCTCACTTGGCTCGGTGAGGTTCTTGAGTGGCAGACGGGGTGGGATCGGGGTCAGGGCGGTGGGGACCGGGAGGCGGGATTGTTAGGTGGCGGTGGGAGGGGTTGAGGAATTAGGCCTCGGTGGTTCCCTTGGCAGGTCCTCGACTGCAACTGCTGGCACAGTGGTGGCGCCGATCGGGATACTGTGGACTGTGCCGAGGACTGAGTGCTACATTGAATCCTGTGAGACGGCCGATGGCCTAGACAGGAAGGTATGGGCACGGCGCGGCCCGGGGCAGTGTGACTTCTTGGACGAGCTGTCATCATGGTGCTGCAGGCGCTGTCCTCGGCTTCTCAAGGAGATCTCTAGTCCCTGAAGGGCTGCCTGTGGCTGGCTACGGAGAAGAGGGCTTTGGCGGTCCCTGTGGACGCGCTGCGCTGGTGCCTTTGGTGTAGCCGTGGGGGCCCCATGCCAGAGGAATGACACCAAAGAATGTCTTACAGGCGCCTCGAAGAGATCTACGTGCTCAGTAGTGGGGCCGGCCAGCTTAAGGAAAGGTGAAATCTGCGAAGCTTCCCTTTGGCCCCTGGTCAGGGAGTTGGCAAGGCGAAAGTGTATCTCCCGGAGGGCACGACATGGCCGTCCTTGGTGGCCCCGAGGCCTTTTGCAGGGCCCTCAGTTTACGGGAGGAAGCCCGGAGGTGTGGCTGAGATGGGGCAGTGGTTGTGGTGCCAGGTGTGTTGCCGTGGACAGCCACTTGCTCCCTGGGCAGGGTTCCTGGTCTGCTTGCGCGGCAGTGGGCTTCTGTTTGAAGTGTGTGTCTCGTCCTCTTGGTTGGCACCTTGTATCTCTGTGAGGTCCTTGGTGGTGTTGCTATGTAGGAGAAGAGGCGTGCGGTCACCTGGCATGCGGTGGACTTCGTCGCCACTGCCATGGTTGCTGACTGTCTTCCCTGGTGCTCAGTGTGCCCCGTGTGGGCATCGCGTCTGAGGTTTGCTGTCGGAGTGAGTCGCCCTGCAGGCAGGAGATGGGAACTTTGCACAAGGGCTCGAGCGTTTGAGCGTTTCTTCGGGGGTCAGGGCTGTAGATGCGGTGGGCCGTGGAGCTGCCTGGACCTGGCCGGGACTGTAGGCTGGTGTCCGAGGAGTTCGACTCCCGGTCATGGTGTCTGAAGACCACCACTTCCCATAGTCAGCTTTCCCACGCGTCTCTGGATAGGAATTTGGCTTAGTTGGCTGGAAGAGGCACCTGGCCTTGAAGTCCTTTAGTGCCTTTGAGAAGAAGGCAGGCTGCATCTTCCCTGTAGCCATGTGTAGGGCGGAGACAAAGGCCTTCATGTGCGAGGTACCGTTGTCCCCAGTGGCATGGGCTCTGGCTGTCAAGGGCACATCAGGTGTGCTAGGAGCTGGCGGGGTCTCCACGACTCTGGGGCCATCACTCCCATGGGTGAGAGGCCGGCCCCCATCGAGTCTATGTGCTCTGGTCAGAAGGCAAGGTTGTTGGAGATCGGGAGCCCGGTGCTGGTTGCAGCAGCCCTTCAAGTTCAGGGTGTGCCTGAGGGCTCTTGAAGGTGGCAGGGGTGTTCTGCCATTCTGTGGGGGATCCCGAGGCAAGGGCCCTGTGTTCCAGGCATGCCTTCGCCTGTTGAAGGACTTTGCAGAGGGGCACACAGACAATCAGAGACCCAGGCACACCTACAGGGCCCCACGCAGAAAGCCGCTTACACGCCCTTTTGCGCAGAGACTAACACACTCCGGTGCCCACTCACTTACCTCCTGACGCACACAAGCACTGGTACGTGCGTACCTTTGAAGAGTTGTCTGTCATGCCCGCATTGAGTCTTCTCCAAGGGACAAAGGTCCTTGGGAAGCAGGTGCAGGGTAACGTTACCCACCCCCAGGGTACCGTTGGCCTGGGTCTTGTTCTCTGAGTACCTGGGTGGCGTTCTAAAGCATGCCTGTGATTGCTGCCCACTTCTCAGGTGCAGTCGCCAGGCACGGCTGGCCGTCGGCTGAGATGGGCAGACCTTCTTGGCGTGGTGTGAAGACTGGATGTGCGAGGAAATCCCGGAAGAAGTGCGACGGGCCCAGGGTGCTGAGCTTGGCCAGGGATCACTACGGATGGTACGCATTCCCCTGGCCCAACACGTGTCATTCATTGCATACCAGGGGTTCCTCGGACCCGCCGAGGAGCTCCAGAGTGGATGGACTGTTTCTCTTGCTGAGTGGCCTGGGGGCTGTGGATTCTCCATGCTGTTGGATGATGTCGAGGTCACTGGCTCCTCCTCGCAGCCGCCCAGCCTGTGCTGTTGGGTTCTTGCGGCGTCCCAGCACGTGCTCGGATCGATGATGACCCCCTCATATGCATTCCTTGGAAAATCTGAACAAAATGAGTGAGCACTCACTGCCGTCTCCTCATCGAACCTGAGGTCCAGCACGTTGCCTCCCCTGGGGTTAGGGGATAGTCAGGGGTGAGGGCCAGCTTCCCCTTGTGGGCACGCATGCAAACAGCACACAGGGCGGCAGTATTGGAGAGGGTCGCGGCTGAGGGTCGGCCCGTGTCCACGCATTGGCTGGCTCATCCAGGACTGCGAGGTGCCTGGTGACTGTGCAGTGAGGGATGGCGAGGCCGCCAGGCTGCCTGCTGGTGGTATGAGTCGGAGCATGTGCTGGCCTAGACCCAGTGAGCTCGAGGCTTGGAGAGGTGTGTTTTTGCCTGGTTCCCATATTGGACGGGGCCCTTGTGGGAGCAGGGTGCTTTTCAAAGCCAAAGAGAGGAAGCTTGGGTGGTTTCTGAGTTGAGCCCGAGGCCAGGCACCTGTCGCTTCCTCACTTGGCTCGGTGAGGTTCTTGAGTGGCAGACGGGGTGGGATCGGGGTCAGGGCGGTGGGGACCGGGCGGCCGGATTGTTAGGTGGCGGTGGGAGGGGTTGAGGAATTAGGCCTCGGTGGTTCCCTTGGCAGGTCCTCGACTGCAACTGCTGGCACAGTGGTGGCGCCGATCGGGATACTGTGGACTGTGCCGAGGACTGAGTGCTACATTGAATCCTGTGAGATGGCCGATGGCCTAGACAGGACGGTATGGGCATGGCGAGGCCCGGGGCAGTGTGACTTGTTGGACGGGCTGTCATCATGGTGCTGCAGGCGCTGTCCTCGGCTTCTCAAGGAGATCTCTAGTCCCTGAAGGGCTGCCTGTGGCTGCCTACGGAGAAGAGGGCTTTGGCGGTCCCTGTGGCCGCGCTGCGCTGGTGCCTTTGGTGTAGCCCTGGGGGCCCCATGCCAGAGGAATGACACCAAAGAATGTCTTACAGGCGCCTCAAAGAGATCTACGTGCTCAGTAGTGGGGCTGGCCAGCTTAAGGAAAGGTGAAATCTGCGAAGCTTCCCTTTGGCCCCTGGTCAGGGAGCTGGCAAGGCGAAAGTGTATCTCCCGGAGGGCACGACATGGCCGTCCTTGGTGGCCCCGAGGCCTTTTGCAGGGCCCTCAGTTTACGGGAGGAAGCCCGGAGGTGTGGCTGAGATGGGGCAGTGGTTGTGGTGCCAGGTGTGTTGCCGTGGACAGCCACTTGCTCCCTGGGCAGGGTTCCTGGTCTGCTTGCGCGGCAGTGGGCTTCTGTTTGAAGTGTGTGTCTCGTCCTCTTGGTTGGCACCTTGCATCTCTGTGAGGTCCTTGGTGGTGTTGCTATGTAGGAGAAGAGGCGTGCGGTCACCTGGCATGCGGTGGACTTCGTCGCCACTGCCATGGTTGCTGACTGTCTTCCCTGGTGCTCAGTGTGCCCCGTGTGGGCATCGCGTCTGAGGTTTGCTGTCGGAGTGAGTCGCCCTGCGGGCAGGAGATGGGAACTTTGCACAAGGGCTCGAGCGTTTGAGCGTTTCTTCGGGGGTCAGGGCTGTAGATGCGGTGGGCCGTGGAGCTGCCTGGACCTGGCCGGGACTGTAGGCTGGTGTCCGAGGAGTTCGACTCCCGGTCATGGTGTCTGAAGACCACCACTTCCCATAGTCAGCTTTCCCACGCGTCTCTGGATAGGAATTTGGCTTAGTTGGCTGGAAGAGGCACCTGGCCTTGAAGTCCTTTAGTGCCTTTGAGAAGAAGGCAGGCTGCATCTTCCCTGTAGCCATGTGTAGGGCGGAGACAAAGGCCTTCATGTGCGAGGTACTGTTGTCCCCAGTGGCATGGGCTCTGGCTGTCAAGGGCACATCAGGTGTGCTAGGAGCTGTCGGGGTCTCCACGACTCTGGGGCCATCACTCCCATGGGTGAGAGGCCGGCCCCCATCGAGTCTATGTGCTCTGGTCAGAAGGCAAGGTTGTTGGAGATCGGGAGCCCGGTGCTGGTTGCAGCAGCCCTTCAAGTTCAGGGTGTGCCTGAGGGCTCTTGAAGGTGGCAGGGGTGTTCTGCCATTCTGTGGGGGATCCCGAGGCAAGGGCCCTGTGTTCCAGGCATGCCTTCGCCTGTTCAAGGACTTTGCAGAGGGGCACACAGACAATCAGAGACCCAGGCACACCTACAGGGCCCCACACAGAAAGCCGCTTAGACGCCCTTTTGCGCAGAGACTAACACACTCCGGTGCCCACTCACTTACCTCCTGACGCACACAAGCACTGGTACGTGCGTACCTTTGAAGAGTTGTCTGTCATGCCTGCATTGAGTCTTCTCCAAGGGACAAAGGTCCTTGGGAAGCAGGTGCAGGGTAACGTTACCCACCCCCAGGGTACCGTTGGCCTGGGTCTTGTTCTCTGAGTACCTGGGTGGCGTTCTAAAGCATGCCTGTGATTGCTGCCCACTTCTCAGGTGCAGTCGCCAGGCACGGCTGGCCGTCGGCTGAGATGGGCAGACCTTCTTGGCGTGGTGTGAAGACTGGATGTGCGAGGAAATCCCGGAAGAAGTGCGACGGGCCCAGGATGCTGAGCTTGGCCAGGGATCACTACGGATGGTACGCATTCCCCTGGCCCAACACGTGTCATTCATTGCATACCAGGGGTTCCTCGGACCCGCCGAGGAGCTCCAGAGTGGAGGACTGTTTCTCTTGCTGAGTGGCCTGGGGGCTGTGGATTCTCCATGCTGTTGGATGATGTCGAGGTCACTGGTTCCTCCTCGCAGCCGCCCAGCCTGTGCTGTTGGGTTCTTGCGGCGTCCCAGCACGTGCTCGGATCGATGATGACCCCCTCATATGCATTCCTTGGAAAATCTGAACAAAATGAGTGAGCACTCACTACCGTCTCCTCATCGAACCTGAGGTCCAGCACGTTGCCTCCCCTGGGGTTAGGGGATAGTCAGGGGTGAGGGCCAGCTTCCCCTTGTGGACACGCATGCAAACAGCACACAGGGCGGCAGTATTGGAGAGGCTCGCGGCTGAGGGTCGGCCCTTGTCCACGCATTGGCTCTCTCATCCAGGATGGCGAGGTGCCTGGTGACTGTGCAGTGAGGGATGGCGAGGCCGCCAGGCTGCCTGCTGGTGGTATGAGTCGGAGCATGTGCTGGCCTAGACCCAGTGAGCTCGAGGCTTGGAGAGGTGTGTTTTTGCCTGGTTCCCATATTGGACGGGGCCCTTGTGGGAGCAGGGTGCTTTTCAAAGCCAAAGAGAGGAAGCTTGGGTGGTTTCTGAGTTGAGCCCGAGGCCAGGCACCTGTCGCTTCCTCACTTGGCTCGGTGAGGTTCTTGAGTGGCAGACGGGGTGGGATCGGGGTCAGGGCGGTGGGGACCGGGAGGCGGGATTGTTAGGTGGCGGTGGGAGGGGTTGAGGAATTAGGCCTCGGTGGTTCCCTTGGCAGGTCCTCGACTGCAACTGCTGGCACAGTGGTGGCGCCGATCGGGATACTGTGGACTGTGCCGAGGACTGAGTGCTACATTGAATCCTGTGAGATGGCCGATGGCCTAGACAGGACGGTATGGGCATGGCGAGGCCCGGGGCAGTGTGACTTGTTGGACGGGCTGTCATCATGGTGCTGCAGGCGCTGTCCTCGGCTTCTCAAGGAGATCTCTAGTCCCTGAAGGGCTGCCTGTGGCTGCCTACGGAGAAGAGGGCTTTGGCGGTCCCTGTGGACGCACTGCGCTGGTGCCTTTGGTGTAGCCCTGGGGGCCCCATGCCAGAGGAATGACACCAAAGAATGTCTTACAGGCGCCTCGAAGAGATCTACGTGCTCAGTAGTGGTGCCGGCCAGCTTAAGGAAAGGTGAAATCTGCGAAGCTTCCCTTTGGCCCCTGGTCAGGGAGCTGGCAAGGCGAAAGTGTATCTCCCGGAGGGCACGACATGGCCGTCCTTGGTGGCCCCGAGGCCTTTTGCAGGGCCCTCAGTTTACGGGAGGAAGCCCGGAGGTGTGGCTGAGATGGGGCAGTGGTTGTGGTGCCAGGTGTGTTGCCGTGGACAGCCACTTGCTCCCTGGGCAGGGTTCCTGGTCTGCTTGCACGGCAGTGGGCTTCTGTTTGAAGTGTGTGTCTCGTCCTCTTGGTTGGCACCTTGCATCTCTGTGAGGTCCTTGGTGGTGTTGCTATGTAGGAGAAGAGGCGTGCGGTCACCTGGCATGCGGTGGACTTCGTCGCCACCGCCATGGTTGCTGACTGTCTTCCCTGGTGCTCAGTGTGCCCCGTGTGGACATTGCGTCTGAGGTTTGCTGTCGGAGTGAGTCGCCCTGCGGGCAGGAGATGGGAACTTTGCACAAGGGCTCGAGCGTTTGAGTGTTTCTTCGGGGGTCAGGGCTGTAGATCCGGTGGGTCGTGGAGCTGCCTGGACCTGGCCGGGACTGTAGGCTGGTGTCCGAGGAGTTCGACTCCCGGTCATGGTGTCTGAAGACCACCACTTCCCATAGTCAGCTTTCCCACGCGTCTCTGGATAGGAATTTGGCTTAGTTGGCTGGAAGAGGCACCTGGCCTTGAAGTCCTTTAGTGCCTTTGAGAAGAAGGCAGGCTGCATCTTCCCTGTAGCCATGTGTAGGGCGGAGACAAAGGCCTTCATGTGCGAGGTACCGTTGTCCCCAGTGGCATGGGCTCTGGCTGTCAAGGGCACATCAGGTGTGCTAGGAGCTGGCGGGGTCTCCACGACTCTGGGGCCATCACTCCCATGGGTGAGAGGCCGGCCCCCATCGAGTCTATGTGCTCTGGTCAGAAGGCAAGGTTGTTGGAGATCGGGAGCCCGGTGCTGGTTGCAGCAGCCCTTCAAGTTCAGGGTGTGCCTGAGGGCTCTTGAAGGTGGCAGGGGTGTTCTGCCATTCTGTGGGGGATCCCGAGGCAAGGGCCCTGTGTTCCAGGCATGCCTTCGCCTGTTCAAGGACTTTGCAGAGGGGCACACAGACAATCAGAGACCCAGGCACACCTACAGGGCCCCACGCAGAAAGCCGCTTAGACGCCCTTTTGCGCAGAGACTAACACACTCCGGTGCCCACTCACTTACCTCCTGACGCACACAAGCACTGGTACGTGCGTACCTTTGAAGAGTTGTCTGTCATGCCCGCATTGAGTCTTCTCCAAGGGACAAAGGTCCTTGGGAAGCAGGTGCAGGGTAACGTTACCCACCCCCAGGGTACCGTTGGCCTGGGTCTTGTTCTCTGAGTACCTGGGTGGCGTTCTAAAGCATGCCTGTGATTGCTGCCCACTTCTCAGGTGCAGTCGCCAGGCACGGCTGGCCGTCGGCTGAGATGGGCAGACCTTCTTGGCGTGGTGTGAAGACTGGATGTGCGAGGAAATCCCGGAAGAAGTGCGACGGGCCCAGGATGCTGAGCTTGGCCAGGAATCACTACGGATGGTACGCATTCCCCTGGCCCAACACGTGTCATTCATTGCATACCAGGGGTTCCTCGGACCCGCCGAGGAGCTCCAGAGTGGATGGACTGTTTCTCTTGCTGAGTGGCCTGGGGGCTGTGGATTCTCCATGCTGTTGGATGATGTCGAGGTCACTGGCTCCTCCTCGCAGCCGCCCAGCCTGTGCTGTTGGGTTCTTGCGGCGTCCCAGCACGTGCTCGGATCGATGATGACCCCCTCATATGCATTCCTTGGAAAATCTGAACAAAATGAGTGAGCACTCACTGCCGTCTCCTCATCGAACCTGAGGTCCAGCACGTTGCCTCCCCTGGGGTTAGGGGATAGTCAGGGGTGAGGGCCAGCTTCCCCTTGTGGGCACGCATGCAAACAGCACACAGGGCGGCAGTATTGGAGAGGCTCGCGGCTGAGGGTCGGCCCGTGTCCACGCATTGGCTGGCTCATCCAGGACTGCGAGGTGCCTGGTGACTGTGCAGTGAGGGATGGCGAGGCCGCCAGGCTGCCTGCTGGTGGTATGAGTCGGAGCATGTGCTGGCCTAGACCCAGTGAGCTCGAGGCTTAGAGAGGTGTGTTTTTGCCTGGTTCCCATATTGGACGGGGCCCTTGTGGGAGCAGGGTGCTTTTCAAAGCCAAAGAGAGGAAGCTTGGGTGGTTTCTGAGTTGAGCCGGAGGCCAGGCACCTGTCGCTTCCTCACTTGGCTCGGTGAGGTTCTTGAGTGGCAGACGGGGTGGGATCGGGGTCAGGGCGGTGGGGACCGGGCGGCCGGATTGTTAGGTGGCGGTGGGAGGGGTTGAGGAATTAGGCCTCGGTGGTTCCCTTGGCAGGTCCTCGACTGCAACTGCTGGCACAGTGGTGGCGCCGATCGGGATACTGTGGACTGTGCCGAGGACTGAGTGCTACATTGAATCCTGTGAGATGGCCGATGGCCTAGACAGGACGGTATGGGCATGGCGAGGCCCGGGGCAGTGTGACTTGTTGGACGGGCTGTCATCATGGTGCTGCAGGCGCTGTCCTCGGCTTCTCAAGGAGATCTCTAGTCCCTGAAGGGCTGCCTGTGGCTGCCTACGGAGAAGAGGGCTTTGGCGGTTCCTGTGGCCGCGCTGCGCTGGTGCCTTTGGTGTAGCCCTGGGGGCCCCATGCCAGAGGAATGACACCAAAGAATGTCTTACAGGCGCCTCGAAGAGATCTACGTGCTCAGTAGTGGGGCTGGCCAGCTTAAGGAAAGGTGAAATCTGCGAAGCTTCCCTTTGGCCCCTGGTCAGGGAGCTGGCAAGGCGAAAGTGTATCTCCCGGAGGGCACGACATGGCCGTCCTTGGTGGCCCCGAGGCCTTTTGCAGGGCCCTCAGTTTACGGGAGGAAGCCCGGAGGTGTGGCTGAGATGGGGCAGTGGTTGTGGTGCCAGGTGTGTTGCCGTGGACAGCCACTTGCTCCCTGGGCAGGGTTCCTGGTCTGCTTGCACGGCAGTGGGCTTCTGTTTGAAGTGTGTGTCTCGTCCTCTTGGTTGGCACCTTGCATCTCTGTGAGGTCCTTGGTGGTGTTGCTATGTAGGAGAAGAGGCGTGCGGTCACCTGGCATGCGGTGGACTTCGTCGCCACCGCCATGGTTGCTGACTGTCTTCCCTGGTGCTCAGTGTGCCCCGTGTGGGCATTGCGTCTGAGGTTTGCTGTCGGAGTGAGTCGCCCTGCGGGCAGGAGATGGGAACTTTGCACAAGGGCTCGAGCGTTTGAGTGTTTCTTCGGGGGTCAGGGCTGTAGATCCGGTGGGTCGTGGAGCTGCCTGGACCTGGCCGGGACTGTAGGCTGGTGTCCGAGGAGTTCGACTCCCGGTCATGGTGTCTGAAGACCACCACTTCCCATAGTCAGCTTTCCCACGCGTCTCTGGATAGGAATTTGGCTTAGTTGGCTGGAAGAGGCACCTGGCCTTGAAGTCCTTTAGTGCCTTTGAGAAGAAGGCAGGCTGCATCTTCCCTGTAGCCATGTGTAGGGCGGAGACAAAGGCCTTCATGTGCGAGGTACCGTTGTCCCCAGTGGCATGGGCTCTGGCTGTCAAGGGCACATCAGGTGTGCTAGGAGCTGGCGGGGTCTCCACGACTCTGGGGCCATCACTCCCATGGGTGAGAGGCCGGCCCCCATCGAGTCTATGTGCTCTGGTCAGAAGGCAAGGTTGTTGGAGATCGGGAGCCCGGTGCTGGTTGCAGCAGCCCTTCAAGTTCAGGGTGTGCCTGAGGGCTCTTGAAGGTGGCAGGGGTGTTCTGCCATTCTGTGGGGGATCCCGAGGCAAGGGCCCTGTGTTCCAGGCATGCCTTCGCCTGTTCAAGGACTTTGCAGAGGGGCACACAGACAATCAGAGACCCAGGCACACCTACAGGGCCCCACGCAGAAAGCCGCTTAGACGCCCTTTTGCGCAGAGACTAACACACTCCGGTGCCCACTCACTTACCTCCTGACGCACACAAGCACTGGTACGTGCGTACCTTTGAAGAGTTGTCTGTCATGCCCGCATTGAGTCTTCTCCAAGGGACAAAGGTCCTTGGGAAGCAGGTGCAGGGTAACGTTACCCACCCCCAGGGTACCGTTGGCCTGGGTCTTGTTCTCTGAGTACCTGGGTGGCGTTCTAAAGCATGCCTGTGATTGCTGCCCACTTCTCAGGTGCAGTCGCCAGGCACGGCTGGCCGTCGGCTGAGATGGGCAGACCTTCTTGGCGTGGTGTGAAGACTGGATGTGCGAGGAAATCCCGGAAGAAGTGCGACGGGCCCAGGATGCTGAGCTTGGCCAGGGATCACTACGGATGGTACGCATTCCCCTGGCCCAACACCTGTCATTCATTACATACCAGGGGTTCCTCGGACCCGCCGAGGACCTCCAGAGTGGATGGACTGTTTCTCTTGCTGAGTGGCCTGGGGGCTGTGGATTCTCCATGCTGTTGGATGATGTCGAGGTCACTGGCTCCTCCTCGCAGCCGCCCAGCCTGTGCTGTTGGGTTCTTGCGGCGTCCCAGCACGTGCTCGGATCGATGATGACCCCCTCATATGCATTCCTTGGAAAATCTGAACAAAATGAGTGAGCACTCACTACCGTCTCCTCATCGAACCTGAGGTCCAGCACGTTGCCTCCCCTGGGGTTAGGGGATAGTCAGGGGTGAGGGCCAGCTTCCCCTTGTGGACACGCATGCAAACAGCACACAGGGCGGCAGTATTGGAGAGGCTCGCGGCTGAGGGTCGGCCCGTGTCCACCCATTGGCTCTCTCATCCAGGACTGCGAGGTGCCTGGTGACTGTGCAGTGAGGGATGGCGAGGCCGCCAGGCTGCCTGCTGGTGGTATGAGTCGGAGCATGTGCTGGCCTAGACCCAGTGAGCTCGAGGCTTGGAGAGGTGTGTTTTTGCCTGGTTCCCATATTGGACGGGGCCCTTGTGGGAGCAGGGTGCTTTTCAAAGCCAAAGAGAGGAAGCTTGGGTGGTTTCTGAGTTGAGCCAGAGGCCAGGCACCTGTCGCTTCCTCACTTGGCTCGGTGAGGTTCTTGAGTGGCAGACGGGGTGGGATCGGGGTCAGGGCGGTGGGGACCGGGAGGCGGGATTGTTAGGTGGCGGTGGGAGGGGTTGAGGAATTAGGCCTCGGTGGTTCCCTTGGCAGGTCCTCGACTGCAACTGCTGGCACAGTGGTGGCGCCGATCGGGATACTGTGGACTGTGCCGAGGACTGAGTACTACATTGAATCCTGTGAGATGGCCGATGGCCTAGACAGGACGGTATGGGCATGGCGAGGCCCGGGGCAGTGTGACTTGTTGGACGGGCTGTCATCATGGTGCTGCAGGCGCTGTCCTCGGCTTCTCAAGGAGATCTCTAGTCCCTGAAGGGCTGCCTGTGGCTGCCTACAGAGAAGAGGGCTTTGGCGGTCCCTGTGGACGCACTGCGCTGGTGCCTTTGGTGTAGCCCTGGGGGCCCCATGCCAGAGGAATGACACCAAAGAATGTCTTACAGGCGCCTCGAAGAGATCTACGTGCTCAGTAGTGGGGCTGGCCAGCTTAAGGAAAGGTGAAATCTGCGAAGCTTCCCTTTGGCCCCTGGTCAGGGAGCTGGCAAGGCGAAAGTGTATCTCCCGGAGGGCACGGCATGGCCGTCCTTGGTGGCCCCGAGGCCTTTTGCAGGGCCCTCAGTTTACGGGAGGAAGCCCGGAGGTGTGGCTGAGATGGGGCAGTGGTTGTGGTGCCAGGTGTGTTGCCGTGGACAGCCACTTGCTCCCTGGGCAGGGTTCCTGGTCTGCTTGCATGGCAGTGGGCTTCTGTTTGAAGTGTGTGTCTCGTCCTCTTGGTTGGCACCTTGCATCTCTGTGAGGTCCTTGGTGGTGTTGCTATGTAGGAGAAGAGGCATGCGGTCACCTGGCATGCGGTGGACTTCGTCGCCACCGCCATGGTTGCTGACTGTCTTCCCTGGTGCTCAGTGTGCCCCGTGTGGGCATTGCGTCTGAGGTTTGCTGTCGGAGTGAGTCGCCCTGCGGGCAGGAGATGGGAACTTTGCACAAGGGCTCGAGCGTTTGAGTGTTTCTTCGGGGGTCAGGGCTGTAGATGCGGTGGGCCGTGGAGCTGCCTGGACCTGGCCGGGACTGTAGGCTGGTGTCCGAGGAGTTCGACTCCCGGTCATGGTGTCTGAAGACCACCACTTCCCATAGTCAGCTTTCCCACGTGTCTCTGGATAGGAATTTGGCTTAGTTGGCTGGAAGAGGCACCTGGCCTTGAAGTCCTTTAGTGCCTTTGAGAAGAAGGCAGGCTGCATCTTCCCTGTAGCCATGTGTAGGGCGGAGACAAAGGCCTTCATGTGCGAGGTACCGTTGTCCCCAGTGGCATGGGCTCTGGCTGTCAAGGGCACATCAGGTGTGCTAGGAGCTGGCGGGGTCTCCACGACTCTGGGGCCATCACTCCCATGGGTGAGAGGCCGGCCCCCATCGAGTCTATGTGCTCTGGTCAGAAGGCAAGGTTGTTGGAGATCGGGAGCCCGGTGCTGGTTGCAGCAGCCCTTCAAGTTCAGGGTGTGCCTGAGGGCTCTTGAAGGTGGCAGGGGTGTTCTGCCATTCTGTGGGGGATCCCGAGGCAAGGGCCCTGTGTTCCAGGCATGCCTTCGCCTGTTCAAGGACTTTGCAGAGGGGCACACAGACAATCAGAGACCCAGGCACACCTACAGGGCCCCACGCAGAAAGCCGCTTACACGCCCTTTTGCGCAGAGACTAACACACTCCGGTGCCCACTCACTTACCTCCTGACGCACACAAGCACTGGTACGTGCGTACCTTTGAAGAGTTGTCTGTCATGCCCACATTGAGTCTTCTCCAAGGGACAAAGGTCATTGGGAAGCAGGTGCAGGGTAACGTTACCCACCCCCAGGGTACCGTTGGCCTGGGTCTTGTTCTCTGAGTACCTGGGTGGCGTTCTAAAGCATGCCTGTGATTGCTGCCCACTTCTCAGGTGCAGTCGCCAGGCACGGCTGGCCGTCGGCTGAGATGGGCAGACCTTCTTGGCGTGGTGTGAAGACTGGATGTGCGAGGAAATCCCGGAAGAAGTGCGACGGGCCCAGGATGCTGAGCTTGGCCAGGGATCACTACGGATGGTACGCATTCCCCTGGCCCAACACCTGTCATTCATTACATACCAAGGGTTCCTCGGACCCGCCGAGGACCTCCAGAGTGGATGGACTGTTTCTTTTGCTGAGTGGCCTGGGGGCTGTGGATTCTCCATGCTGTTGGATGATGTCGAGGTCACTGGCTCCTCCTCGCAGCCGCCCAGCCTGTGCTGTTGGGTTCTTGCGGCGTCCCAGCACGTGCTCGGATCGATGATGACCCCCTCATATGCATTCCTTGGAAAATCTGAACAAAATGAGTGAGCACTCACTACCGTCTCCTCATCGAACCTGAGGTCCAGCACGTTGCCTCCCCTGGGGTTAGGGGATAGTCAGGGGTGAGGGCCAGCTTCCCCTTGTGGACACGCATGCAAACAGCACACAGGGCGGCAGTATTGGAGAGGCTCGCGGCTGAGGGTCGGCCCGTGTCCACCCATTGGCTCTCTCATCCAGGACTGCGAGGTGCCTGGTGACTGTGCAGTGAGGGATGGCGAGGCCGCCAGGCTGCCTGCTGGTGGTATGAGTCGGAGCATGTGCTGGCCTAGACCCAGTGAGCTCGAGGCTTGGAGAGGTGTGTTTTTGCCTGGTTCCCATATTGGACGGGGCCCTTGTGGGAGCAGGGTGCTTTTCAAAGCCAAAGAGAGGAAGCTTGGGTGGTTTCTGAGTTGAGCCAGAGGCCAGGCACCTGTCGCTTCCTCACTTGGCTCGGTGAGGTTCTTGAGTGGCAGACGGGGTGGGATCGGGGTCAGGGCGGTGGGGACCGGGAGGCGGGATTGTTAGGTGGCGGTGGGAGGGGTTGAGGAATTAGGCCTCGGTGGTTCCCTTGGCAGGTCCTCGACTGCAACTGCTGGCACAGTGGTGGCGCCGATCGGGATACTGTGGACTGTGCCGAGGACTGAGTACTACATTGAATCCTGTGAGATGGCCGATGGCCTAGACAGGACGGTATGGGCATGGCGAGGCCCGGGGCAGTGTGACTTGTTGGACGGGCTGTCATCATGGTGCTGCAGGCGCTGTCCTCGGCTTCTCAAGGAGATCTCTAGTCCCTGAAGGGCTGCCTGTGGCTGCCTACAGAGAAGAGGGCTTTGGCGGTCCCTGTGGACGCACTGCGCTGGTGCCTTTGGTGTAGCCCTGGGGGCCCCATGCCAGAGGAATGACACCAAAGAATGTCTTACAGGCGCCTCGAAGAGATCTACGTGCTCAGTAGTGGGGCTGGCCAGCTTAAGGAAAGGTGAAATCTGCGAAGCTTCCCTTTGGCCCCTGGTCAGGGAGCTGGCAAGGCGAAAGTGTATCTCCCGGAGGGCACGGCATGGCCGTCCTTGGTGGCCCCGAGGCCTTTTGCAGGGCCCTCAGTTTACGGGAGGAAGCCCGGAGGTGTGGCTGAGATGGGGCAGTGGTTGTGGTGCCAGGTGTGTTGCCGTGGACAGCCACTTGCTCCCTGGGCAGGGTTCCTGGTCTGCTTGCATGGCAGTGGGCTTCTGTTTGAAGTGTGTGTCTCGTCCTCTTGGTTGGCACCTTGCATCTCTGTGAGGTCCTTGGTGGTGTTGCTATGTAGGAGAAGAGGCATGCGGTCACCTGGCATGCGGTGGACTTCGTCGCCACCGCCATGGTTGCTGACTGTCTTCCCTGGTGCTCAGTGTGCCCCGTGTGGGCATTGCGTCTGAGGTTTGCTGTCGGAGTGAGTCGCCCTGCGGGCAGGAGATGGGAACTTTGCACAAGGGCTCGAGCGTTTGAGTGTTTCTTCGGGGGTCAGGGCTGTAGATGCGGTGGGCCGTGGAGCTGCCTGGACCTGGCCGGGACTGTAGGCTGGTGTCCGAGGAGTTCGACTCCCGGTCATGGTGTCTGAAGACCACCACTTCCCATAGTCAGCTTTCCCACGCGTCTCTGGATAGGAATTTGGCTTAGTTGGCTGGAAGAGGCACCTGGCCTTGAAGTCCTTTAGTGCCTTTGAGAAGAAGGCAGGCTGCATCTTCCCTGTAGCCATGTGTAGGGCGGAGACAAAGGCCTTCATGTGCGAGGTACCGTTGTCCCCAGTGGCATGGGCTCTGGCTGTCAAGGGCACATCAGGTGTGCTAGGAGCTGGCGGGGTCTCCACGACTCTGGGGCCATCACTCCCATGGGTGAGAGGCCGGCCCCCATCGAGTCTATGTGCTCTGGTCAGAAGGCAAGGTTGTTGGAGATCGGGAGCCCGGTGCTGGTTGCAGCAGCCCTTCAAGTTCAGGGTGTGCCTGAGGGCTCTTGAAGGTGGCAGGGGTGTTCTGCCATTCTGTGGGGGATCCCGAGGCAAGGGCCCTGTGTTCCAGGCATGCCTTCGCCTGTTCAAGGACTTTGCAGAGGGGCACACAGACAATCAGAGACCCAGGCACACCTACAGGGCCCCACGCAGAAAGCCGCTTACACGCCCTTTTGCGCAGAGACTAACACACTCCGGTGCCCACTCACTTACCTCCTGACGCACACAAGCACTGGTACGTGCGTACCTTTGAAGAGTTGTCTGTCATGCCCACATTGAGTCTTCTCCAAGGGACAAAGGTCCTTGGGAAGCAGGTGCAGGGTAACGTTACCCACCCCCAGGGTACCGTTGGCCTGGGTCTTGTTCTCTGAGTACCTGGGTGGCGTTCTAAAGCATGCCTGTGATTGCTGCCCACTTCTCAGGTGCAGTCGCCAGGCACGGCTGGCCGTCGGCTGAGATGGGCAGACCTTCTTGGCGTGGTGTGAAGACTGGATGTGCGAGGAAATCCCGGAAGAAGTGCGACGGGCCCAGGATGCTGAGCTTGGCCAGGGATCACTACGGATGGTACGCATTCCCCTGGCCCAACACCTGTCATTCATTACATACCAGGGGTTCCTCGGACCCGCCGAGGACCTCCAGAGTGGATGGACTGTTTCTTTTGCTGAGTGGCCTGGGGGCTGTGGATTCTCCATGCTGTTGGATGATGTCGAGGTCACTGGCTCCTCCTCGCAGCCGCCCAGCCTGTGCTGTTGGGTTCTTGCGGCGTCCCAGCACGTGCTCGGATCGATGATGACCCCCTCATATGCATTCCTTGGAAAATCTGAACAAAATGAGTGAGCACTCACTACCGTCTCCTCATCGAACCTGAGGTCCAGCACGTTGCCTCCCCTGGGGTTAGGGGATAGTCAGGGGTGAGGGCCAGCTTCCCCTTGTGGACACGCATGCAAACAGCACACAGGGCGGCAGTATTGGAGAGGCTCGCGGCTGAGGGTCGGCCCGTGTCCACCCATTGGCTCTCTCATCCAGGACTGCGAGGTGCCTGGTGACTGTGCAGTGAGGGATGGCGAGGCCGCCAGGCTGCCTGCTGGTGGTATGAGTCGGAGCATGTGCTGGCCTAGACCCAGTGAGCTCGAGGCTTGGAGAGGTGTGTTTTTGCCTGGTTCCCATATTGGACGGGGCCCTTGTGGGAGCAGGGTGCTTTTCAAAGCCAAAGAGAGGAAGCTTGGGTGGTTTCTGAGTTGAGCCCGAGGCCAGGCACCTGTCGCTTCCTCACTTGGCTCGGTGAGGTTCTTGAGTGGCAGACGGGGTGGGATCGGGGTCAGGGCGGTGGGGACCGGGAGGCGGGATTGTTAGGTGGCGGTGGGAGGGGTTGAGGAATTAGGCCTCGGTGGTTCCCTTGGCAGGTCCTCGACTGCAACTGCTGGCACAGTGGTGGCGCCGATCGGGATACTGTGGACTGTGCCGAGGACTGAGTGCTACATTGAATCCTGTGAGATGGCCGATGGCCTAGACAGGACGGTATGGGCATGGCGAGGCCCGGGGCAGTGTGACTTGTTGGACGGGCTGTCATCATGGTGCTGCAGGCGCTGTCCTCGGCTTCTCAAGGAGATCTCTAGTCCCTGAAGGGCTGCCTGTGGCTGCCTACGGAGAAGAGGGCTTTGGCGGTCCCTGTGGACGCACTGCGCTGGTGCCTTTGGTGTAGCCCTGGGGGCCCCATGCCAGAGGAATGACACCAAAGAATGTCTTACAGGCGCCTCGAAGAGATCTACGTGCTCAGTAGTGGGGCTGGCCAGCTTAAGGAAAGGTGAAATCTGCGAAGCTTCCCTTTGGCCCCTGGTCAGGGAGCTGGCAAGGCGAAAGTGTATCTCCCGGAGGGCACGACATGGCCGTCCTTGGTGGCCCCGAGGCCTTTTGCAGGGCCCTCAGTTTACGGGAGGAAGCCCGGAGGTGTGGCTGAGATGGGGCAGTGGTTGTGGTGCCAGGTGTGTTGCCGTGGACAGCCACTTGCTCCCTGGGCAGGGTTCCTGGTCTGCTTGCACGGCAGTGGGCTTCTGTTTGAAGTGTGTGTCTCGTCCTCTTGGTTGGCACCTTGCATCTCTGTGAGGTCCTTGGTGGTGTTGCTATGTAGGAGAAGAGGCGTGCGGTCACCTGGCATGCGGTGGACTTCGTCGCCACCGCCATGGTTGCTGACTGTCTTCCCTGGTGCTCAGTGTGCCCCGTGTGGGCATTGCGTCTGAGGTTTGCTGTCGGAGTGAGTCGCCCTGCGGGCAGGAGATGGGAACTTTGCACAAGGGCTCGAGCGTTTGAGTGTTTCTTCGGGGGTCAGGGCTGTAGATCCGGTGGGTCGTGGAGCTGCCTGGACCTGGCCGGGACTGTAGGCTGGTGTCCGAGGAGTTCGACTCCCGGTCATGGTGTCTGAAGACCACCACTTCCCATAGTCAGCTTTCCCACGCGTCTCTGGATAGGAATTTGGCTTAGTTGGCTGGAAGAGGCACCTGGCCTTGAAGTCCTTTAGTGCCTTTGAGAAGAAGGCAGGCTGCATCTTCCCTGTAGCCATGTGTAGGGCGGAGACAAAGGCCTTCATGTGCGAGGTACCGTTGTCCCCAGTGGCATGGGCTCTGGCTGTCAAGGGCACATCAGGTGTGCTAGGAGCTGGCGGGGTCTCCACGACTCTGGGGCCATCACTCCCATGGGTGAGAGGCCGGCCCCCATCGAGTCTATGTGCTCTGGTCAGAAGGCAAGGTTGTTGGAGATCGGGAGCCCGGTGCTGGTTGCAGCAGCCCTTCAAGTTCAGGGTGTGCCTGAGGGCTCTTGAAGGTGGCAGGGGTGTTCTGCCATTCTGTGGGGGATCCCGAGGCAAGGGCCCTGTGTTCCAGGCATGCCTTCGCCTGTTCAAGGACTTTGCAGAGGGGCACACAGACAATCAGAGACCCAGGCACACCTACAGGGCCCCACGCAGAAAGCCGCTTAGACGCCCTTTTGCGCAGAGACTAACACACTCCGGTGCCCACTCACTTACCTCCTGACGCACACAAGCACTGGTACGTGCGTACCTTTGAAGAGTTGTCTGTCATGCCCGCATTGAGTCTTCTCCAAGGGACAAAGGTCCTTGGGAAGCAGGTGCAGGGTAACGTTACCCACCCCCAGGGTACCGTTGGCCTGGGTCTTGTTCTCTGAGTACCTGGGTGGCGTTCTAAAGCATGCCTGTGATTGCTGCCCACTTCTCAGGTGCAGTCGCCAGGCACGGCTGGCCGTCGGCTGAGATGGGCAGACCTTCTTGGTGTGGTGTGAAGACTGGATGTGCGAGGAAATCCCGGAAGAAGTGCGACGGGCCCAGGGTGCTGAGCTTGGCCAGGGATCACTACGGATGGTACGCATTCCCCTGGCCCAACACGTGTCATTCATTGCATACCAGGGGTTCCTCGGACCCGCCGAGGAGCTCCAGAGTGGATGGACTGTTTCTCTTGCTGAGTGGCCTGGGGGCTGTGGATTCTCCATGCTGTTGGATGATGTCGAGGTCACTGGCTCCTCCTCGCAGCCGCCCAGCCTGTGCTGTTGGGTTCTTGCGGCGTCCCAGCACGTGCTCGGATCGATGATGACCCCCTCATATGCATTCCTTGGAAAATCTGAACAAAATGAGTGAGCACTCACTACCGTCTCCTCATCGAACCTGAGGTCCAGCACGTTGCCTGCCCTGGGGTTAGGGGATAGTCAGGGGTGAGGGCCAGCTTCCCCTTGTGGACACGCATGCAAACAGCACACAGGGCGGCAGTATTGGAGAGGCTCGCGGCTGAGGGTCGGCCCGTGTCCACGCATTGGCTGGCTCATCCAGGACTGCGAGATGCCTGGTGACTGTGCAGTGAGGGATGGCGAGGCCGCCAGGCTGCCTGCTGGTGGTATGAGTCGGAGCATGTGCTGGCCTAGACCCAGTGAGCTCGAGGCTTGGAGCGGTGTGTTTTTGCCGGGTTCCCAAATTGGATGGGGCCCTTGTGGGAGCAGGGTGCTTTTCAAAGCCAAAGAGAGGAAGCTTGGGTGGTTTCTGAGTTGAGCCAGAGGCCAGGCACCTGTCGCTTCCTCACTTGGCTCGGTGAGGTTCTTGAGTGGCAGACGGGGTGGGATCGGGGTCAGGGCGGTGGGGACCGGGAGGCGGGATTGTTAGGTGGCGGTGGGAGGGGTTGAGGAATTAGGCCTCGGTGGTTCCCTTGGCAGGTCCTCGACTGCAACTGCTGGCACAGTGGTGGCGCCGATCGGGATACTGTGGACTGTGCCGAGGACTGAGTGCTACATTGAATCCTGTGAGATGGCCGATGGCCTAGACAGGACGGTATGGGCATGGCGAGGCCCGGGGCAGTGTGACTTCTTGGACGGGCTGTCATCATGGTGCTGCAGGCGCTGTCCTCGGCTTCTCAAGGAGATCTCTAGTCCCTGAAGGGCTGCCTGTGGCTGGCTACGGAGAAGAGGGCTTTGGCGGTCCCTGTGGACGCGCTGCGCTGGTGCCTTTGGTGTAGCCCTGGGGGCCCCATGCCAGAGGAATGACACCAAAGAATGTCTTACAGGCGCCTCGAAGAGATCTACGTGCTCAGTAGTGGGGCCGGCCAGCTTAAGGAAAGGTGAAATCTGCGAAGCTTCCCTTTGGCCCCTGGTCAGGGAGTTGGCAAGGCGAAAGTGTATCTCCCGGAGGGCACGACATGGCCGTCCTTGGTGGCCCCGAGGCCTTTTGCAGGGCCCTCAGTTTACGGGAGGAAGCCCGGAGGTGTGGCTGAGATGGGGCAGTGGTTGTGGTGCCAGGTGTGTTGCCGTGGACAGCCTCTTGCTCCCTGGGCAGGGTTCCTGGTCTGCTTGCGCGGCAGTGGGCTTCTGTTTGAAGTGTGTGTCTCGTCCTCTTGGTTGGCACCTTGTATCTCTGTGAGGTCCTTGGTGGTGTTGCTATGTAGGAGAAGAGGCGTGCGGTCACCTGGCATGCGGTGGACTTCGTCGCCACCGCCATGGTTGCTGACTGTCTTCCCTGGTGCTCAGTGTGCCCCGTGTGGGCATTGCTGTCGGAGTGAGTCGCCCTGCGGGCAGGAGATGGGAACTTTGCACAAGGGCTCGAGCGTTTGAGCGTTTCTTCGGGGTTCAGGGCTGTAGATCCGGTGGGCCGTGGAGCTGCCTGGACCTGGCCGGGACTGTAGGCTGGTGTCCGAGGAGTTCGACTCCCGGTCATGGTGTCTGAAGACCACCACTTCCCATAGTCAGCTTTCCCACGCGTCTCTGGATAGGAATTTGGCTTAGTTGGCTGGAAGAGGCACCTGGCCTTGAAGTCCTTTAGTGCCTTTGAGAAGAAGGCAGGCTGCATCTTCCCTGTAGCCATGTGTAGGGCGGAGACAAAGGCCTTCATGTGCGAGGTACCGTTGTCCCCAGTGGCATGGGCTCTGGCTGTCAAGGGCACATCAGGTGTGCTAGGAGCTGGCGGGGTCTCCACGACTCTGGGGCCATCACTCCCATGGGTGAGAGGCCGGCCCCCATCGAGTCTATGTGCTCTGGTCAGAAGGCAAGGTTGTTGGAGATCGGGAGCCCGGTGCTGGTTGCAGCAGCCCTTCAAGTTCAGGGTGTGCCTGAGGGCTCTTGAAGGTGGCAGGGGTGTTCTGCCATTCTGTGGGGGATCCCGAGGCAAGGGCCCTGTGTTCCAGGCATGCCTTCACCTGTTCAAGGACTTTGCAGAGGGGCACACAGACAATCAGAGACCCAGGCACACCTACAGGGCCCCACGCAGAAAGCCGCCAATGCGCCCTTGTGCGCACAGACTAACACACTCTGGTGCCCACTCACTTACCTCCTGACTCACACAGGCACTGGTACGTGCGTACCTTTGAAGAGTTGTCTGTCATGCCCGCATTGAGTCTTCTCCAAGGGACAAATGTCCTTGGAAAGCAGGTGTGGGGTAACGTTACCCATCCCCAGGGTACCGTTGGCCTGGGTCTTGTTCTCTGAGTACCTGGGTGGCGTTCTAAAGCATGCCTGTGATTTCTGCCCACTTCTCAGGTGCAGTCGCCAGGCACGGCTGGCCGTCGGCTGAGATGAGCAGACCTTCCTGGTGTTGTGTGAAGACTGGAGGTGCAAGGATGTCCTGGAAGATGTGGGATTGGCCCAGGTTTCTGAGCCTGGCCAGGGATCTCTGCAGACAGTACGCATTCCCCTGGCCCCAAACGTGTCATTCGTTGCATAGCAGAGCCTCCTTGGACCCCCCGAGAAGCTGCAAGAGTGGATGGACTGTTTCTCTTGCTGCGTTGCGTGGGGGCTGTGGATTCTCTAGGCTCCTGGAGAATGCCGAGTTCAGTGGCTTCTCCTGTCAGCAGCACTGCCTGCTCTGTTAGTTTTTGCAGTGTTCCTGCACGTGCTCATAACGATGATAACCACCTCATATTCATTCCCTGGCAAATGTATATAAAATGAGTTAGACATCCATACCATCTTCTGATTGGAACTGAGGTCCGGCACGTGGCTCCCACTGGAGTTTCAGGGAGAGTCATGTTGTGTTTGCTCCCTTGAGTGTTAGCAGCCACATTGTGCATTTTGAGGGTGGTAGCCTTTTCTTGTGGGTGTTAGCCATTGGGAAAGGAGCGTGGGACATCCAAAGAAAGTGGTCGAATATGGATAGCTTATTGTCTGTGGGCGCCCGATTCTGGCCAGGACTGCAATGTCTTGCTGCGGGTATGAAGTGCAGGGCAGAGGATGCATGAGGCACTGGCCATCAGCTGTCCGGCCACTGTGCTTTTTAGGCCTCTCCCAGCCCTTGCTGGTTCCCTCCTCTGCTTCAGGAAGCTGAAGTGTTTACACTGATGTTCAGAGCAGGAGTCCTGGCCTAAGCCCGTCTTGCTTCCCATGTTTGTCTGGGGAAACGGGACGCAGAGGAGATTGCTCCTGATGATCAGGGGCAATCAATGGGCCTCTGTGCCTGGTTGTAGGCCAAGGAGATGGCCTCTCCTCAGGTTTCATCCCCCTTGTGTGGGTGTGGGCTGAGGGGTGGAAAATGCCTTCGGGAATTACCAGGGAAACCAAACTTCTGTGGAGAGTGGTGGCTCTGTCAGCTGCCCTTAGTCGTGTGGATGTGGGACATAGAGAAACACAGGAGGAGTGGGAAATGCATGTGAGATGGTTGGCTGAGCCCATGAGAGGATGTGTAGGTGGATAGAAGGACAGTGCCCATAGGATTCCCTGAGCTCCTCTGGGACGCTTTCAGGGGCGTTTGGAGGCAGGCGTAGGGCAGGATGGCGGGTGCACGTTCTTGGACCTTTCCACCAGTGCCCTTGGCATTCATGGATTGGCCTCGTGCAGGGTCTCTGTGACAATGAGTGCTTGCCATCGTGTCCGAGTACTGTGTCATGGCATGGGGGTTGATATTGAGGCTGTGGGGCATTTTTTTCCCCACCTGGCCATGTGCCTCTGTGTGGAAGATGTGAAGGTGTTCCTAAGGACAGCCCAGGGTCATTTCATCAACCAGCCCACAGAGCGTTCCCTGGGGTTTCAAAGGCTTTCCAGAGGTCATTGGGCACGACCTTGGAAAACACGGGTGTCGGCCGCCAAGGAAAGGTAACAGGTGTAGGGGCAGAAGAGGTGGTGTGGTGTGGGGGTCATTTTGTCCTGCACCCAGTCCTACAGTGAGCCTGTGTCTCTGGTGTGAGTGGCCTTGGGCCAAGAAGTCATAGTGGGTTGTGCAGTACACTCCGTTTGCTGGGTTCTCTCGTTGTGAGGCTGTGGGTAACAGATTGGTGCTGGACGACCTGGAGCTCTTGGTTTCTTCGAGGGGTAGGCACTGGCGGGCCCAGCTTGCAAAAGGGCAAGGCACCACAGCAGGTTACCCAGTTGCTGGGAGGATCTTGCCCTGCAAGTTTAGGTGTCAGAATGGCCCTGATGCCATTGGCTGTTTGTGTTGTCCAAGTCAAGGGCTTTTTGCTTGTCTGTAGATCAGGAAGCAAGTGTACTGGTGCATTCCCCTTGGGTAGCCCAAGTGTGCCTCATGGGCCCTTTGTCCTAGGGCTCAAGGAGCCGCTGCATTTAAAGGTCATGGCTTTCGGGTAATGGCTGTTTCCTGGTGGTAGCTCTTGATTACCTTGTTTCTCCTTGGTTGCTATTCCGCTGTGAGGAACTGTATGTGCTGAGAGCGCACCTGTTTTCCTGGACAGTAGTGGTTGTAATGTCGTAGGGGTCCAGTTCCGCTAATGGTCTCTCACGGGTTCTGGAAGATATCTTTAAGCTGTGTCGGGTGGACAATCTTTGGGTTGGCATTGCAGGGTCCAAGATAAGGGAGTTGATTGACACCGGTGCTCCTTCATTTGATGGCTGCCTGCTCTGAAGGCATCTGTGCCCTAATGCATTCACGTTTGGCTGCTGACACCCAGACAGAGGGGCAGCAAATGATACATGGAGACAAGATAGCGCTCAGGGCCATGGGTGGCATTGCCCTTTTCCCCTATGCACCGTGCACCTTCCTCAAGCTTACGTGTGTTTTCTTGCCACTACCCAGGTGGAGTCCCCAGGGAGCGAAGGACAGAGGCAGTGTGGAACCCTCCATTTATTGTTTGATACATGAGGAGACAAACAAGGAAATTTTCTGTTCCTCTTCTTTTCGCTTTTATGACAACTCCTCCAGGAGGTGTGTTTACTTTATAACTTGTCTTTAGTATTTTTCCATTCTTTTTGTTATGTGTCCGCAGGGACATATTTTCTTTCAGTTTTGAAATCGTGATTTTTAATTTTTTTTAATTATTTATTCATCTTTTCTTGTTTGCCCTTAATCCTTGGCATTTTATCCTACGTGATATGTTTGAAATATTTGGCATTGTCTTCAGGCCAGTGCTTTTTTTCTGTGCCTGTGTTTCCCATTTTCAGTGATACCTGCAAGAATTTTATAAGGCTCTGTGTTCATAGATGATAGTGTTTCTTCTAGATTTTTATTTATGTGACTTTAAAATGTCATAGTTAATATCCTTCTGTTTCTCCTCATTTTTTTTTTAATATGGACTATTTTGAAAGTCTTTATTGATTTTGTTCCTATACCCCTTTTTGTGTATGTTTGTGTTTTTTCACTGCAAGGCCTGTGTTATCTTAGCTCCCTGTCTAGCAATGAAACCAGCACCCCCTTTATTGGAAGGAGATATCTTAACCACTGGAATGCCAGGAAAGTTTCTAAATATTTTTTAATTTAATGAATTACAGCTAATTATTTCCTGGTACTCTTTCAGGTACATCTTTTAGTTTTTTGTTTTGTATTTTTCCAAAACATTATTATATAATTGAACTTTTTATTTTTACATTTTATTTCCAGATGGCTTTTTGATTACTAGATTTTTAACTGAATTTTTTTAAAATTGTGAATTCACACTTAGATATGTGTACTGTCACTGCTATATTTTTAACCTTTAGTTGATTAGTATTCTTTTTTGATAAGTTATTTTATATCTAGAAATTTTACATTTTTTATCACACAGATCCTTAGTGGTATTTTATTTTTTTTTGAGATTATATTTTCTGTTTTTAAAGTAAGTTTAATCTATTGATCCATACTAATTTTACTTCATGTCTTTCCTCTTTGATACTCTCTAATAATGAATGTATCTGGTGAGTTTTTCATATTTATTATATAGTTCCATTTGTATTTCATTTATTTGTTTGCAATTTCTATTATTTACTGGAGATTATCTTTTTCTTTTGTTTTAAGATGTATTTGCACTGAAAAATTTTTATCAATATTTCAGTATTTTTTCTGATAACTGCATTGTTTAATCTTTTGTTTGCTTCATTGATCTTCTAGTCGCATTCTTTTTATGATTATTTTTCTTGTATAATGAATGAGTTTTTAATTCCTATTGGGCAGTTTTTTTTTTATTGAAGTATAGTTGATTAACAATGTTGTATCAATCTCTGCTGTACTGCATAGTGATTCAGTTATACAGATACACATTCTTTTTTAATATTCTTTTCCATTATGATTTATCACAAGATGTTGAATATAGTTCCCTGTGCTGTACATTAGGACCTTGTTGTTTAGCCATTCTAAATGTATTAGTTTGCATATATGAACCCCAAACTCCCAATCCATTCCTCTTTCTCCCCCTTCTCCCTTTGCAACCAGAAGTCTATTCTCTATGTCTATGAGTCTGTTTCTGTTTTGTAGATAGGTTCATTTGTGCCATATTTTAGATTCAATGTATAAGTATCATATTGTATTTGTCTTTCTCTTTCTGACTTACTTCACTTAGTATGAAAATGTCTAGTTACATCTCTATTGGGCAGTTTTTCATATTAAATTCTGATACCTTATTTCTATTTAAGTTTTTATTTTAGTTCTATGATTCCTGCTTTGGTTTAATTCAATGTCTTGTATTTTTCTAGGTTGTGGTTTCAATTGCAGTCCAATTGTCAGAGATGATTTGGTGCTGTTTTCGTCCTTTGTTTTTTTTTGGTTTTGTTCGACTTTCATGTAGCTCCAACTAGTCCTGCTTAAGATGTTGGAAGGTTTTTTCTAGACTGGGATGCCTAAGGCTCTCACTGGAGTAAGGGAGACTCCAGGGTACAGAAATGAATAGTTCCTCTCAGTTAAGATAGGTCAGTAACGTGGGATGACCTGATATTTGTCACCTGGCTTTTGGCCTTTTTAGGTACAGAAGGAGTTTCTCTGTTCTAGGGATCTTTGAGGCTGAGAATACCTCCAGTATAAGGATTCCTAGATCAGCTGATCAGTGAATGCGTTACAAATCTTTGCTCACTTTTGCTCTATTTTTAAAATTCAACTTGGAATCAGCACTTGTTTTTTATGAAAGAATTTTTTTCACCTTGAAAAGTAAAATGTTGGAGAACATCATGACTAAATCTGCCACCCAAACCTCACAGTCCAGTGGGAATTCTCACACTGGTAAGCACTTTGTCCTGAGAATACTGACATTAGAACATTGTAACATTCCAATGATAAGAAAACTCTGGCCAAGCTAGTCAACTGTGAGACTAGGTCATTGACTGTGATGATTGGTCTCCATGATTTAATACTGTGGGTGTTGGAATCCTGAGTGCCAAGTCTCTGTCACGTATCTCACGTTTAATGTCCTTCTACAAATGTACCTGTATCGATGATAACTTCAAAACCAGATCTCAAAGGAGTCTAAATGAAATGACTGACAAAATTACTTCTGTGAGGTGAGATCCAGCACAAGGGACTATACTAGGCAAAAAATGGAGGGAGTTCAATTGATCAAGAAGTAGTACCTATAGTGACTGTGGTATTAAAAATTTAACCTGATTGAATAAATTAGAAGAAATAAATTTTACAATTGTCTATAAACATCTGATTATCTAGTGGCAGAAAATACTGGCCTTTGTTCTGATGGAGGGTAGAGATTAACACGATTAATATTGTTGGAATAACATCAGAAACATTTTAGGAAAGAAATACATTATTTTATTTAACATAGGGTTACATTTGTGATCCCCACCATCTTGTGCCTGGCAGACAAATGGACATATTTACTTTTCATCTTTCCAATTTTACTTTATTCCTGTATGCAGCATGGATCAAGTAATGGGTTTCATATGAAAGAAAGGTGACATAAAGGACAGGATTGAGAATAAATCTGCCTTTCCATCTTTAAGGTCCATTCTCAAACTAGTAATCATTTTGTCCTAGAAATACTGACAGATCTCTTAGGGGTAACATAATATTTCAATAACAGTAAGTCTTTGACTATGCTAGTCAGCCTTGAGCCTTGGGCAGTATATGTGATATATGGTTTCTATGACTGAATATGGTAGGTCAGTGTGTCCATGGGTGATGAACACCTAAGTGCTTAGTCTGTTGCTCAGTGAGGCTCAAAGTACTGCTTTTAATAATGTGCCTGGATTGATTGTAACTATGATAATTGATCTCAGAAAATCTGAACAAAATGAGTGACCTAATCAGTTCTGTGGAACTGAGGTCCAGCACAAATACCCACCCTGTGAAAAATATATGGAGGGACAGTTGAGTTTGTTCAGCTGTGAAGTACCAACAGGAACTGTTGTATTTGAAAGCTCACCAACATTCATGTGTTTGATAAACTGAATTAGGCAGAGGTCCGTACTTCTACAGTGCTGGGATAATATTGAAACTCTCTGAGTGCTCACATGGCAGCATTATTTTTGTGCTTAGTAAAGAGACTCAAGAGAGCCAGCACATGAGTGCTGAAAATGTGGGGCTGCTGGAATCTTCTGAGTGACAGTCTCTTTAGGGCAATTTAGTCAAAATTCAAAGAGATCATGGGTTTCACGGGTTTTTATTCTTCATTTCTATATTAAGTGAAACAATTACATGGAAATTGAAGGATAGGTACTATATTTTGGAATGTCTTCATAGTATCTGCTTAGTATCTGCATAGTATCTGTATAGTATCTTTTAATTTGCTTGCCAACCAAGTCTTAAGTTTTCAACTGTGGTTTAGTTGCATCTCTCTTTTTCTCCTATCATGTGAGAAAGCAGTTTTGTATATATTTGATTGCTGGCTTTAATTATATGCTGTATTAAATGTTTTTAGATATAAAATCATATTTAAAATTATCACATTTTTATATAGATTTCATGACTTCTGTCCTCAATATGTTTCAAATATGTATAAGAGTGATCCTGGTTGTAACACATAGTTCTGAAGCACGTGCACTGGGGAACTCTGAAACTAATGTGTTATAAAAAAATTAATCTATATACTCCCATATTCCGAAGAGTGAGTGTAACTCTTCTGGTGCTATCAGTTGTCCAATGACTCTCTATGGTGAATGTTATATAAGCTTTTATCATTTAACATTATATTAAGAAGATTTTCTTTCTCAGCCTCCCTAGTTTTTCCTTGTGCTTTGTAGATTGGAAGTGGTGTTCATTGGAAGGTACATTTTGTTGCTTGGAATTCTCACCACCACACCAAGGAAGTACTGTTTTTATCATCAATAACAGCGTTCTCATCTGGGAATGACAAAAGCAGTGTATTCCAGAGATAACCCAATTTTCAATAAGTTTTTTGCAGGATTATTTTTATTATTGTTTTTAAGAAATTAGGAATTCACATGATTTTTTGAAGATTGTTAATCTGAATACCATGAGGCATTAATAATATGGTGAGTTATTCATGTTGTCTGTCTCCTTTATTTCCCTGACTTTTGCTCTTTCTTTGCTTGGAATAATATTTTAAAATACCTAAGTAAAGAAATAAATTAATATAGTTAAATGCAAGTGCACAGTGAACCTTTTTTTTCATTCCATCTTTTGCTTGGTTGATAAATGGGCATTATCACTTCTCATCTTTACATATATTTACTCTATTACTACAGTTCAAGATGGACCAACAGCTGGGTTTCATATGAATGAATTTATTTCCTCCTCTTGAGATCCGACATGAAGGAGAATTTCAGGAACAGCTCTGCCTCACATCCTTAAGGGCCAGTGGGAATTTTCATGCTGGTAAGCACTTTGTCCTGAAGATACTGACATTCCTCTTAGGGAGTGCAACCCTCCAATGACAATAGGATTCTGGCTATGCTAGTCAGCCATCGGGTCACCACTGATGCTGGCCTCCACTGTTGAATAGTGTGGTCCAATGAGTCCCAGGAAGATGGAGTCCTGAGAGCTCAGTGCCTGCCACATATTTCATTCTAAAGTTCTCTTTTATAAGTGTGCCTGGATAGATGGTGACTTCAAAAATGGGCCTCATTAGAATCTGAACAAAATGAGTGACAAAATCCCTTATGTGAGTTGAGGTCCAGTCCATGGACCAGGCTAGGCAAAAGTGTAGAAGGATGTTCAATTTACTCAGCAGGTGGTGTCCCCCAAAAAGAACTATGGTATTGGAAAACTAAGATGCTGGCATACGCTAGAGGAACTGAATTGTATAAAGGTTGGTAAATGACCAATTTTGGGATGATATGGTAACTCTTGGCTGCCAGCATCTACACACCTGTAGTAAATAAACTCTGGGTAATCACCACTTGAATAATGAATTCCATGAGAAATATTTGTAACTACACTTGAACTATTCACACATTTATCTTAGCTGGCAAAATCTTCTGAGTTATTATTGGTGTCTTCAGTGTGCTTAGATTGTCAAAACTCAAAGATGTGTTATGAGTGTCTACTTTTCATTTTCTAAGTGGGACAATTTTATGTAAATCAAAGAGTGGTTATGTGGAATCTTCACAACATATTTTAATTTGCTTGCCAGCCCAGTCACTAGAATTATAACAGTTGTTTCTTTGTTTTTCATTTTTCCTATAAACTGAGCAAGCAATGTCATATATTTGGAATGCTGACTTCAACTACATGCTGCATTAAACATTTTAGATGTGAAATGATTATACTTCAGATTCTTAGATTTTTATATGGATTTCATTGGCCACTTTCATATATTCTCAATGGGTTTCTAATATGTTTAAAGAGACATCCTAGTTATGATAAATGATCTTACAGTAAGTGTGCTGGGGAAACTTTGAGACAAATATTTCAGAAAAGGTTATATCTATTCTACTTTAATCAAAGTTGTGAGCATAATTGTTCTTGTCATCTCGTGATCCAAGGAAGATCTATTATTAATTCTTATAACTTCTTGTAGCTGAATATTCCATTAGGAAAACGGTTTTGCAGCTTCCCTAATTTCCTGTATACTTTGTGTATTGGACATGACATTGGAATTCCCATTAGTGATGGTGAGTGTCATCACTTGCGCCAGCTCTTTTAACTGGGAAGCAACAAAACAATGCACTCCCAGGGTAACACCCAATTTTAGTAAATTTACTTTTCTGGATTCTTTTTCTTATTTTTTAAGTAAGCAAAAATTGCATTAAGTTGATGAATAGCCAGTTAATACAAACAACTTTACTAGTGTTAATAATCTGTTGAGGTATTTGAGGCTTCATTCTCCTTTATTTTTAAGATTTTATGCCTTTTTCTACTTTAACCAGAAGCATCCTAGAAGAGTAATAAATTAGTATATTTTACATAAAAATACATAGCAAATCTCCCTGTCTTATGCAGTTTTAATAAATAGACATGTATACCTTTCATCTTTCCACATTTATACTTTCTCATAGGTAGATGTGGACCAAAACCTAGGTTTCATATGGATGAGTTTCTTCCTTCTGCTTGATATGTGCCATGAAGGAAAGTACTAGGAAAAATTCTGCCTTCCATCCTCAAGGGCTGGTGGGAATTCTAATATCTGTAAGCATTTTGTCCTGAAAATACTCCATCCCAGGGAGACAGAGTCCTGAGAGCTCAGTGTCTGCCACATATCTCAGGATCAAGGTCTCTCACAAATGTGCCTGGATCGATGATGACCTCAAAAATGGATCTCGTTGGAATCTGAACAAAATGAGTGACAAATTCACTTATGTGAACTGAGGTCCAGCACAGGAGACCATGCTAGGCAAAAATGGTGGGGTGGGCTCAGTTTGGTCAGCTAGTGGTACCTGTAGTGTCCATAGTAATTGAATGCTATCCAGATTGCATACATTAAGAGAACTGAAATTCACAGAAGTCTATAAGTATCTGACTTAGGGATAACATGGCAAGTCTTTGAATGCTTGGCTGGCAGTATCCATATATTCATAGTAACCAGATCCTAGAGAACCAGAACAGGAGCAGAGAGGCCGGTGGTAAACGGTTGTGCCTACCCATGAGCCTTCACACATTTTTTTCTTAGGTGCCCAAATCTTCAGAGTGAGATCAACTAGGTAGTCAAGGCAGAACATGTGAGTGTTTATTTCAGAGTGAGGTCAATTAGGTAGTCAAGGCAGAACATATGAGTGTTCTCTTAAAAGAAAAACATGGAAATTGAGGAATAGTTTCTATTTCTCAAAAAGTCTTCCAGAACATTTTAATTTCCTTGCTGACCAAGTCACAAGAATTGGAAGAGTTTTTTCACCCATCACCCAAAGAGGAATTTTCTAGACATTTGTGTTATGGATCCAAGTAGATGCTGTATTAAACAGTTTTAATTAAATATTATTACATTTCTAATTATTGATATTTTAGGTAGATTTCATTGCCCAGTATTTGCATTGTATTAGTGGGTTTCATAGTGTTGAAGGGGAGACCCTAGTATTAATGCCTGGTGCTAAGAAGGCCTTTGGGGAAACTTTGAGACCAAGGCTGTATGACTTTCAGTGTTATCCTGATCCAAGTAGTGAGCATTATTTTTCTTCTTATATAGACAGTCAAGGGAATAACTATGGTTTATTCCTTGTAATCTGTTATTAGTTAGTAAACATTCAATTATGATGGTTTTGTTTGTCAAATTCCCTAACTTCCCAATATATTCTGTAGATTAGAGGTGATATTGGAGTTGGATGGAATTCCTACCACTGTTCCAAGGAACTGCTGATTTTTGTCACTTGTACCTGCTCCCCTCTATGGAAATAATCAGAACAATGCACTCCAGAGGTAACATTGCAATTTTTAATAAATGCATTTCCTGGGTTTTTCTAGTATGTATTTTTAGCAATCAAGATTACAGATGGTCTTTTGGAGTCTGTTAATCTAAACAATGTGAGACTTTTAATAGCCTGGATCATCTGAGGTTTCTGTGTACTTTTTCCCCAGGATTTTAACGCTTCCTCCATTGTGAATAACATCAGAAGATCCTATTAAAGAAATAGCATTTTTGTATGCTTGCAAATAGTAAACTTCTTGTGTTATGCATGGTTAACAGATGCATGCATATACTTCTCATCTTTCCATAATTTTACTCTATGCCAGCAGATCAACATGGACTAAGAACTCAGCTTCTTATAAAAATGTGTGCCACTGTGTCCCAGGGAGATGGAGTCCTGAGAGCTCAGTGTCTACCACATATCTCAGGATCAGGGTCTCTTTCACAAATGTGCCTGGATCGATGATGACTTCAAAAATGGATCTCGTTGGAATCTGAACAAAATGAGTGACAAATTCACTTATGTGAACTGAGGTCCAGCACAAGAGACCACTCTAGACAAAAATGTGGAGAGGGCCCTATTTGGTCAGCTAGTGGTAACCCCCCTAAAAGGACTATGGTATTGGAAAACTGAGATGCTGGCATATGCTAGAGGAAATGAATTATATAGAAACTATAAATAACCATTGTGGAATGACAACTCTGAGTGCTTGGCAGGCAGCATTCTTACACCTATAATAAATAAACAGTAGAGAATCAGCACATGAATGATGAACATTGCAAGGCATGTTTGTACTTACACTTGGGCACTCACACAGTTTCCTTAGATGTTGCAGTCTTTTTGAGGACCAGCATGTTTAGGTCTATTAGGTAGGCAATTAGAAAGAAATGATTAGTTTTTGCTTGTCATTTACCACTTAAGTAAAAGAAATATGGGAAAATTGAAGAGTTGATTGCATTCATGAGATTATTTTATGGCTTAATTTGCTTGCTAACCCATTAATTCAAAGAGTAGAATAAGTTCTTTCTTTTTCTTGTCACTCAGGGAGAAATTTTCTAGTTATTTGATGATGGATTAAATTAGATAATTAAACATTTTTAACATGAAATGATTAAATTTCCAATTCTTGGAATTTTATGTGGATATCATCAGCTAATATAAATATTCCTTCAGTGGGTTTATATGTTTAAAGAGAAGTTGTAATTTTAGTCAGTAATACTCAGGGGGAATTTGGTGTCAACTTTGAGACCAAGGTCTTAGAAAAATTGATTTTCTATACTACCCTTTTCCAAGGAAAAAACATAATTTTTTTTCATTATGTAAATGGTCACGTGAGTATCTGTGGTTAATTCCTTATTACTTTTTATCAATTGACATTTAATTGGAAAGGTTTTGTTTCACAACTTCCTTTATTTCCTCTGTGCTTTGAAAAATGGAAGTGGCTTTGGAATTGCATGGAATACTCACCACCATAAAAAAGTGCTGCTTTCATTGCTTTCACCTGTTCCCTTTCTGGGATGAAACAAAATAATGCACTCCAAAGGTAATAACCAATTTTAAATAGATTTTCTTTTTATGGCTTATTTTTATTATTTTTTTGGTAATCAAGTAGATAATTGGTTTTGTGAAGTATCCGTTAATCCAAATAATGTGAGTTATTAATTATCTGGTGAGGTGTCCAATATTTTGTTTTCCTTTATTTCCAAGATTTTTGTGCTTTTTCCCTTTGAATAACATCAGACACATTCTAGTAAAGTAATATGAGTATATTTGATATGAAGGTACATAATAAACCCTCTTGTCTTGTGTGTGTTTGGCAAATAGACATATATACATCTCATTTTTCCATTTTTCCTCTATTTCCACAGGTATGGACAGTAGTTGAGTTTCATATGAAAGAGTTTATCCCTTCTTGAGAGGCGAAGTGAAGGAAAGTATTGAAAATAATTTTACCATCTCATCTTCAAGAGCCAGTGGGAATTGTAACATCAGTAAGCATTTTGTCCTAAAAGTACTGACATTCCTCTTAGGACATAAAGACTCATATGACAATGAGATTCTGAGTGTGCTAGTCAGTCATGGGGCTGTCATCAACTGTGATGACTGGTCTCCATTGTTGAATACTGGGGATCAATGTGTCTGAGGATGTCAGAACCCTGAGTGCCCTGTGTCTGCCACATATCTTAGGATAAAAGTCCCTTTTACTAATGTGCCTAGATTAATGATAACTTCAAATGTGTTTCTCATTGGAATAGAACAAACTGAGTGACAAAATCATTTGTCAGCTGAGGTCCCTCCCAGGGACCATACTAGGCAAAAAATGTAGAGGAAGCTCAGCTGATCTAGTAGAAGTACCAGCCAGGACTGAAGTGTTTGAAATCTCACCCTCACCTGATTGTGTACAGTAAGGGAAGTGAGCTGTACAGAGGTCTATAAATGTCTGGTTTAGGGACGACATGGAAACTGAGTGCTTGGCCGACAGCATCCATTCACTCATAGTAATCAGACTCTGGGGAACCACCACATGAGTAGTGAGACCCAGGATATGTTTTTGTCTACCTTTGAGCCATTCACAAGATTTCCTTAGATGCTACAATCTTGTGAGTGAGCAGGAGTTTATTGAGGTCAATTACATAGTCAGTTCAAAAGATTACTTGTCAATTTTTTAATATAAATCAAATATATGGAAATTTAAAAGTAGTTTCTATTTACAGGAATATCTTAGAACATGTTTTGATTTGATTGTTAGCTCAGTCACAAAAATTCATATAGTTATTTTTCTTCTCACCCAAAGAGAAATTTTCTAAACATTTGAGTGATGGAGTCAAGTATATGCTGCACTAAATATTTTCAGTTGTGAAATTATTGCATTTCCAATTCTTGGCACTTTATTGGTTAATATTCATATTCCTTCAGTCTGTTTCATATGTGTTTTAAGAGAGATCCCAGTTTTAATGAGTGATTCTAAGGGTCCTTTGGAGAAAATCTGACCAGGTCTTAGAACAAATGACTTTCTATACCCTCCTGTCCTGTGGAACAAGTGTATTTTTATTCTTATCTACAGGTGGTCAGCAAATGTATATAATTAATTTCTCATAACCTCTTATCAATTAATATTCAATTTGGTAGGTTTTCTCAACTCCTCTAATTTCCTCTGTGGTTTCTAGGTTTGAAGTAATATTGGAATTGCATGGAATTCTTACCACTCCACCAAAGAAGAGCTGGTTTTATCACTTCTGCCAGCTCCTTATCTAGAAGAAATCCAGTGATGCACTCTGAAGGTAACATCTAATCTTTTATAAATTTTTCCTGGGTTATTATTTTTAAGTAATCAAGAATTTAGCTGGTGTTTTATAGAGTCTGTCAATTCAAACAGTGTGAGGATTTAATAATCTGGTGATTCCTTGAGGCTTCTTTTTGTTCTTTTCCAGAATTTTTGCATTTTCTCAGTCTTCCTACTGATGCCTCATATAGGAATTAAGCATGAACATGATGGCAAGGCCGTTCCTCACCAGTGTGGCAGAGAAATTGTTTATACTGAGGAGTGTGCTTGCCCAAATGTCACTGAATCCTGAGCAGTATTGCCTAGTGAGCATCACACTGACAATAGGATGGGAAGTATTTCATGGGGAGAGGACTCAGTGTCTGGCTTTTCCTCTCTGCACTCTCCCAACCTCACTAGTCACATGTCCATAGTTATTGTGCCTGTGTGAGTCCTGCCTGCATTGTGTGACCCTCCCATGTAGAATCAGGCATAACCCTGTGCATCCTCTGCAAATTGCCAGGTTCCTGAGCTCAAGCAAGTTAAGTGCTGTAAGTAATTTTTAGACGATTTTTCTTTATTTCCCTATCATGGCTTTTTGCAGTTTCCTCCTCCCCAATCTGTTGGATCATCTCTGAGGATAAAATAATATTGAGGTTTAATTTACAGAATATATATGCATTATGTGTGCATTGTTGTGCTGAATTGTTCACCAGGCCAACATTTTCCTGGAACTTTAAGCACAGACAGTCTGATTGCACATTTAATTTGTCTGCCAGAAAGTGTTGGACAATATTTGCTCTCATGGAGGCCAGAGCCTAACACAATTAATACTGTTGGAATAACATTGGCAACACCCTAGCAGAGCAATGCATTAGTTTATTTAATAGGAGGGTGCATTATTGAACCCTACTGTCTTGTGCCTGACAGACCAATGGACAGGTTTTCCACATTTTTATTCTATTCCAACAGGGTAACAAGAATAGAGCTCAATTTCTTATGAAAATGTTATTTCCTTCCCCCTGAGATACGACATGAAGGAAAGGTCCATCTTCGGGAGAGTAAGAAGGTCCATCTCAGGTCAGTAAGCATTTGTCCCTAAAATATTGACCTTGCTTCTAGGGTTGAATTATTGTTTCTTTGTTTTTTGTTTTTCTCATCAACCAAAAGAGCAACACATGTGTACTGGCTTCAGCTACATACTGCATTAAACATTTTCAGATGTGAAATGATTAAATTTCCAGTTCTTAATTTTTTATAAGGATTTCCCTAGCCATTTTTATATACCCCCAATAGATTTCTAATGTGTTTAAAGAAAGATGCTAGTTATAGTGAATGAAGTTATGGTGGGTACACCGAGGAAACTTTGAGACCAATGTCTTAGAAAAAATATTTCTATAACTAATATGTTCCAAGGAGTGAGCATTTATTGTTCTTGTCATATTGATTGCCAGTGAATATCTTTGATGTGTTCCTTATGACAACTTGTTACTAAATATTCCACTAGGAAAGTTTTGTTTCTCAACTCCCTAATTGTGGTTGTGCTTTGTAGATTGGAAGTGATGTTAGAGAGAAGGGACATTTTGCTGCTTGGAATTCTCACGGCCACCCCAAAGAAGTGTTGTTTTTGTCACGTGCACCAGCTCCTTTCTCTGGGAAAAATCAAAACAATGCCTTCCATAGGTAATATGCAATGTTAATTAAATGCATGTTCCTAGATTATTTTATTATTTTATTAAGCAATTTAGAATTTTATTGCTTTCATGAGGTGTCTGTTAATCCAAAGAGTGTGAGGCATTAATAATCTGGTGAGTCATATGAGGCACTTTTCTACCCCAAATTTTTACACTATCTGTCTTTTGAATAATATCAGAAACGTCTCAGTAGGGTGATAATATGTATTACATGCACATGCATAGTGAGCACTCCTGTCTTGTATATAGTTGACAAACAGACTCATCCTACTTCTCATCTAGATGCACATTTATTCTTTCCCACAGGTTGACATGTTCCAAAAACTGGGTTTCATATGGGTAAGTTTATTCCTCCCCCTTGAGATGAGACATGAAGGAAAGTGTTGGGAATAATTCTTCCTCCCATCCTCAAAGACCTGTGTGAATTCTCAGAAAGGTAAACATTTTGTCCTGAGGATACTGATATTCTTTTAGGGACTTGCAGTGTTCCAATGGCAGTGAGAGTCTGTCGGTGTTAGTCAAACATAGAATTGGATCACTGGTTGTGTTTGCTGGTCTCGATGACTTAATAGCATGACTCAGTGTCAGTGGTGATTGGATCCTTAGTGTTTAGTGTCTGTCACCTATCTCAGGCTCATAATTGTTTTTATAAATATGCCAGGGCCAATGATGGCTTCAATAATTGATCTGTTGGAAAATCTGGACAAAATGAGTGACACATCACTTCTCTGAAACTGATTTCAAGATATATAAAAGGCCATATAACAAAATTAGTGTTTCTCTAAAGTAGATTGTGTTAATTTAGGTGTACTTTGTAAATCCTAGGTTCAGGACAAAGCAAATAACTCAAAAATATTAAAAGAACTACCAAAGAATTAAAATAGTACAATAAGAAGTATCTGTTTAATACAGAAAAGGCAGCTGAGAATGAACAGAGAAACCAAAATGATATATGACATCTAGAAAACAGATAGGAAGAGTCACGTGCGAGCTGGGCAAGGACTACCAGGAGCCCGCGCCCAAGGGGCCGCCACCGCCACAGCCCAGCCGTGAGCAGAAGTGTGTGAAGTGCAAGGAAGGCCTGCCTGTCATGATGATTCAAGTGGGAGATGCTTTCTGCAGGGACTGTTTCAAGGTGTTTTACATCCACAAGTTCAGAACCATGCTTGGGAAGAACCAGCTGATCTTCCTGGGAGAGAAGGACCCGAGTCGAGATTCTGCCAACAGACTGCTTTTCGTGCTGGGGTTGTCTACACTGACGAGGGAGCAGCCTATGGCCGGAGCCCCAAGGACAGAGCACAAACCCTGGTGGAAGTGAAGCTGGTCCTGCAGACCATCGACTTCTCGTGGCACATTGTCACCTTGGAAAAGCCTGCAGTCCTCCATGCTGCGCTGCCTTGCCTGGGAGCCGGTGGGGCCCGAGGGAGCCTACAAGGCAGCTGTGGTCAGTGTTCTGCAACAGCAGCATGTTCTGGGGGCCGAGGTGGGGAGCAGTGGAGCCAGGCCTGCCCCCAGGACCCCCAGAGCCCCACCGGGCTACCCACAGCCACTAGACTGACGCTCTGTCCAGACTGTTCAACTCAGTGAAGGTGCTGACAGCCAAGGAGGAGCTTCTACAGACACTGCAGATCCACTTGATCCTACATGTGGCCTGGACCCACACTACTCCAAGGTGATGATGGGGGACAGCTGCACCGGCCTGGCCATCAAGCTCATGACCAGCCTGGCGCTGGGGAGAGAGGCCTTCCTCTCCTGGGACATGGGCTTCTCGGGCAAACGACACAGTGACGTGGTGGTGGTGCGGCCCATGCGCGAGCACATGCTGAAGGAGGTCGCCTTCTACAACTGCATGTTCACCATCCCCTCTGTCTTCACACCAGCCGTCGACACCAAGGCCCATGAAAAGGCCAGTACCTACCGGCTGATGGAGGCCTTCATCCTCAGGCTGCAGGCTCAATTCCTCTCCATGGTCAGCACTGTGTACAGGACAAGCGAGAAGCTGGTCAAGGCCCCCAGGGACAGCTGTGCTGCTGGCCCCCACGGCCCGCACTGCCTGCTCTGTATATGTGTGCTGGACATCAACACTGCTGACATTGTCACAACTTTTGGGGCTCAGACCTCCTCGCAGCTCCTCCAGATGCAGCCCCCCATGGTACAGGCCGGGGCACCCACTGTGCCCTGATGCTGCATCAGAATGAGCAGGGCCCAGGGCTGCTGCACGGGGGAGGAACCCCGGGCCCACGTAATTGAGCAGCTATGCTACAGCTACTGTGTGAACATGAAGGACTTGTCAGGGCCCCTGCCACCCTACATCCTGGCTGAGGCCCAGCTCCATAGCCAGAGGGCCGAGGCTGGGCAGGAGATCCAGTAGTATCTGCTGGAGGACAGTGAGGACGAGGCACTGAGTGGCAAGAGCTGAGCCCAGGCCTCACCCCATGCCAAGCTGGAAGCAGCAAGGAAGATGTCCTGGCAGAGTCTGAGGATGCGGTCCATGCATGGCAACTCCTTGAACATGATGGAGTGCGAGATCTCACTGAAGAAGCTGTGCACGAACTTGCCGATGACCAGCACGATGGACACATGCAGCCCCTTGATACCGTGGGCGGGCGGGTGAGTGTTGGGGCTGCCACCCAGCCCATACCCCGCCGCACACCCTGGCCCTGCCACACTCACCTGTAGCTGGCCAGGAAGCCCAGGCTGAGCAGGCTGACTTTGTTGCTGAAGATGACCATGGGCAGCAGGTTGCTGTTGGCCTGGCAGTGCTGAAGCTCGATGACCCACCACTCGAGGAAGCTGGCTATCCCTGGGCCCACTTGCTCCCTGTGCAGCTGGATGCATATACTGAGGTAGTGGGCCTCCTCATCTAGATCAGAACCAGGAGGCATCAGGGCCACAGCCCTGTCCAGGGCTGAGGCTGGGACCTTACCCCAATCCAGCACCCCTGCCCTACTCACTGCGTTGCAGCTGCTTCATGGGGTTGGCTTCAGGCCTGTTAGGGGTGCAGATGTACTTGGGGAAGAGATGGGGGATGACCCTGTGGGGAGGAGGCTGGTGGGTCAGGCCTGGCCTAGCCCTCCTGCGTCTCCAGGCCCCCCCTGCCCCCAGGCCCCACTCACATCGACTGGTCCAATGTGCTCTCCAGCAGGCTTTGGGTGGTGCTGCTGGGGGCCAGGCTCAGTGTGTGCTTCTCATTGGTGTACTCAACGGTGCCAACCTTGGCCATGTCCCTATGACAGGTTGCAGTGTGACCCCCATGGTTGTGCCCCGCCCCTGGCACCTCGCAGCCCAGGATGTACCTCTAGAAGTTCCAGGTGAAACTCAGGCTGATGTCCGTGGTGCCGTTTTACAGCTCCTGTTTCACCTGCACCCAGCTTGGTGGGCTGATGTGCCAAAGGGCTCCAGAGCTGCCCTTGATCTGCGCCGTGACGATGTCCTCAGGGCTGCACTGGCTCATGAACTGCATGGCCAGCTGGCACAGGGCAGCATCTCAGTGGGGTGCAGCTGGGCCTCCTCCCACCCGGGCAGCTGCATGTGGGGGCCACTTACCTGGTGGGGGTCAAAATGCTTAGACAGCTCCTCATAGGCCTGGTGCATGAAGGGCAAGATAGAAGGCTGTTGGGTGCTCATGGTGAACAGGGGCTGGCAGTGGGGACACGGTGATGTGGTGCCAGGGGAGCCCCTCCACCCCAGGCCACCAGCAGCCATGTGAGTGCAAGCCCACTTCCTAGGCGGGGGGCTGCTCACCTCGTAGCTGCCCAGCTTGAGGGTGACGGTGACATCGATAGGCTGGTTGATGACGCTGACCGTGGACTGCATAAGGGACATGAAGAGCAGCAGGACCACAAAGAACAGGTGATGAGGCTACCCATGCCATGCTTGACGATCTTCTGCTTCTGCCTCTTGGGCTGCAGGTATTTCTGGGGAGGAGGGGGAACAAGGCACAACACAGGTCACCCGCCCAGGCTGCATCCCTGCTCTGTGGCGGCAGGCACCATGGTCTCAGGCTCCCCCATGGCCCCACAAAGTCAAGCCTTGACTGAACGTTGAAACTGAAGCCATAGCAATGAAGACAGTGGGGACTGGGGAGTAGAGCCCTGACCCTCCCATTGAGACAATGCAGAGGGGTGGCCTTTCCCACTGATGGCATTGGGGTGGCTGGACACCATATGCCGAAGAGTCATGTTGGACCCTTATCCTCAACAAAAATGAACTCAATCATGAGACCTAAAACAATAAAAGTCTTCAGGGCAAATCTATCTGATAAGGATCTGTTGTCTGGAATACATAAGAACTCTCACAATGCTAGAAAAGCACCCAAGAAAAGCTGGGCATAAATCCAAAGAGAATACACAGGTGATCGAGGTGCACAACGTCATTAGTCACCAGGAAATGAAAGCAGAACCACTGTGAGATACTGCCTCGTCCCCACCAGGACCTTTGAGGTCAGACAGTAACAAGTGTGGGCGACGGTGGGGGCAGGGAGCCTCACATGCTGCTGGGGGACAGGCAGGATGGCGCCCCCGCCATGCAACACCCACAGGGTTCCTCTCAAGGGGAGCCTGGAGCCTCCAGAGGCACAGAGTTCCACTCCTAGGTACGCACCCAGGAGAATTGCAGGCCTGAGGCCACAGTTCTGGACATGAACTGCCATAGTGGTGTTTTTTTAGGACACACAAAAGGCTTATCACAATGGATACTACTCAGCCACGAGAAGAAATGAAATTGTGACACAACCACATGGATAAACCTGATTCCATGTATATGGCATGACAGGAACAGGCACATCCACACAGAAGGTAGATGGGGGCGGGGGGCTGGGGACTGACAACTAGTGGGAACAGGGCTTCTTTTTGGTTGATGACAACGATCATCAATCAACCGTGCTGGGGATTGCGTAAATCTAAATATACTGGAAACCACCCAAAAAAAAGAGAAAACAGATAGGAAAATAGCAGACATGAATCCAATCACATGACCATTATATTAAATTTAAAAAACAGAAACTGGCAAATTTCATTGAGAAAATTAGACAAGTATATAATGTTTATAAAAGAGATACTTTAGAATAAAAAGCACAAGCTGTTTGAAAATAAAAGCTTAGTAATTATATTATGCAGAGAATACCCATAAGAGAGCGAGAGTGGCTATACTGACATCAGAGAAAATATTCTTTATGGTAAAATATTACTAAAAAGGAAGAAGGATGTTATATGATAGAAGGTTTACTTAATCTGGAATATATAACAGTTATAAACATAGTCACCAAATAATAGTGTCTCAAGTTACATAAAGCAAAACCGATGTGATCAAAGGCACATAAATAGGCAATTCATTGATAACATCTGGGCTCGTCAGTACCCTCTTCTTAAAATTAATAGACCAATATAGAGAATCAGTGTGGTTATAGCATACTTGAGCAATCTTATCAACCAGCTTGGCCTGACATGTATAAAATACTCCACCCAACAATAGCAGAGCACAAATTATTTTCAAACACATCTGGAACATTCTCCAGCATAGATTATGTACTAAGTTATAAAATCGAACTCAGTGAATTTTAAAAGATTCAAATTATGTAGAGTATGTTCTGTGACCACAGAAGAATTAAATTCAAAATCAAACAAATTAACCTGGGTTATTGCCAAATATTTGGAAATTAACATATTTTATAAGAACTCATGGATCAAAGACAAAATTATAAAAGAAACTATTTAGAACTGAGTGGGATACAACTAAAGACACGACTAGAGGGAAATTTATAGTTTTAAGTGATTATTCAGAAAAGAGGAAATATATCAAATAAATAAAGCTTTAACCCTAAGAAGCAAGAAAAAGACTAAACTAGAAAATTAAACCCAAATCCAGTATAAAGAAGTAAATAATAAATTTTTGAGCAAAGGTCAATGACATAAAAGTAAAACCCAGAATAACTATAGAGAAAACCCATGGAACCAGCTAGATTGGTTGGAGGAATGCTACTATTTATCTCATTGTGTTTTCTTGAGAGAAGGTTGCTGTGGAGGAAAGCAAGATTCTAATGGCATCTTAAACTCAGTAACATGCCACTGATATTAAGTTCACATTACTATCAGTGCTGATCTCTGTGAAGTTTCCAGAAGATCCCTTGGTCCCAGGCAGTGCGTCCACCCCTCGGGTGAGACTTCAGACTACTGCTCAAAGGAGTCCTGCTTTTTAACGCCAAGCAGCAAGCTCATAATCATCAGCTTACATGCAAATATGCAATTCTAGCTATTATGTTAAATGCTTGTGTTTCTAATTGTAAGTCCAGAATGTTCGCTGATCCCCGGAAACTGGCCAGATTCCCAGGGTCCAGGAAGCTTTGTGACTTACTTCCTTTGCTAGTTCTCAAGACCTGCCAGACTTATTCCCTTCCTTATCTGTTGGTTCTCAAGACCTGCTTTCGTGGCTTCTGCTGGTCAGCAGTTTGACATGTAACTCTTTTCAGGGTCTCTGTTAAGTCGAAGGTCTGAACAAGACTACTTTTATTAACTTTCCCAACACTGTTTGAAGAGAATGGGAAACTGCCCTAAACACAGTTCATGACAGAATGGAATACTCTATGCATTCCTTACCTGTTTAGTTACTGTCCGCAAATTAACATTCACAGTGTATTTTCAACACAGTTGATATCATCCTCCTGGGGTGAAAAATTGGTTCTTCGGGATTAAAAGAAATCTTAAATATTGTAGTGGTTCATTGTCCTCCAAACAGCCATAGTACATAGCAGATATACAGCATATCTGTGGTATTAAAATTTGGGGGGAGGGGTGAAAACTAGGAGGAAATGTCTAAAAAGGATATCTAAGCAGGTGATGGCGAAAAAAAGGTTGTGAAATACTGTTAACATGTATAAAGAAATTAATCTTTCATTGTTAGTGTATAAGAATACAAGAGATTTCTGCGCATTAATTTTGTATCCTGCTACTTTCCTAAATTCATCGATTAGCTCTAGTAGTTTTCTGCTGGCATCTTTAGGATTTTCTAAGTATAGTATCATGTCATCTGTAAACAGTGATGGTTTTACTTCTTTTCCAATTCATATTCCTTTTATTTCTTTTTCTTCTCTGATTGCCATGGTTAAAACTTCCAAAACTATGTTGAAAAATAGTGGTGAAAGTGGGCACCCTTCTCTTGTTCCTGATCTTAGAGGAAATGCTTTCAGTTTTTTCACCATTGAGAATGATGTTGGCGGTGGCTTTGTCATATATGGCTTTTATTATGTTGATGCAGTTTCCTTCTATACCCACTTTCGGGAGAGTTTTTATCATAAATGAATGTTGAATTTTACCAAAAGCTTTTTCTGCATCTATTGAGATGACCGTATGGTTTTTATCCTTCAATTTGTTAATATGGTGTATCACATTGTTTGATTTGCACATATTGAAGAATCCTTGCATTCCAGGGATAAACGCTGCTTGATCATGGTGTATGATCCTTCTAATGTGCTGCTGGATTCTGTTTGCTAGTATTTTGTTGAGTACTTTTGCATCTATGTTCATCCACGATATTGGCCTGTAATTTTCTTTTTTTTGTGACATCTTTGTCTGGTTTTGATATCAGGGTGATGGTGGTCTCATAGAATGAGTTTGGAAGTGTTCCTCCTTCTGCTATATTTTGGAAGAGTTTGAGAATGATAGGTGTTAGCTCTTCTCTAAATGTTTGATGGAATTCACACCTGGCCCTGAGCTTTTGTTTGTTGGAATATTTTTGATCACAGTTTCAATTTCAGTGCTTGTGATTGGTCTGTTAATATTTTCTATTTCTTCAGAGTTCAGTCTTGGAAGGTTGTATTTTTCTAACAATTTGTCCATTTCTTCCACATTGTCCATTTTATTGGCATATAGTTGCTTGTAGTTGTCTCTTATGATCCTTTGTATTTGTGCAGTGTCATTTGTTATTTCTCCTTTTTCATTTCTAAATCTGTTGATTTGCGTCTTCTCCCTTTTTTTCCTGATGATTCTGTCTGACTAATAGTTTATTAAAATCAGAAAGAGAAATTAAGGAAACACTCCCACCTACCATTGCAACAAAAAGAATAAAATGCCTAGGAATAAACCTACCAAGAAGGCAAAAGACCTGTATGCAGAAAACTATAAGACACTGATGAGAGAAATCAAAGATGATACAAACAGATGGAGAAATATACCACGTTCCTGGATTGGAAGAATCAACATTTTGAAAATGACTATACTATCCAAAGCAATCTGCAAATTCAATGCAATCCCTGTCAAACTACCAATGGCATTTTTCACAGAACTAGGACTAGACATCTTACAATTTGCATGGAAATGCAAAAGACCCCAAATAGCCAAAGCCATCTTGAAAAAGAGAAACAGAGCTGGAAGAATATCTCCCTGACTTCAGACTATACTACAAAGCTACAGTAATCAAGACAGTGTGGTACTGGCACAAGAACAGAAACATAGATCAATGGAACAGGATAGAAAGCCCAGAGATTAAACCCACGCACATATGGTCAACTAATTTATGACAAAGGAGGCAAGAACATACAATGGAGAAATGACAGCCTCTTCAATAAGTGGTGCTGGGAAAATTGGATAGCTACGTGTAAAAGAATGAAATTAGAACGCTTCCTAACACCATGCACAAAAATGGATCTTTAATCTCAAAATGGATTAAAGACCTAAATGTAAGGCCAGATACTATAAAACTGTTAGAGGAAAACATTGGCAGACCATTCTATGACATAAATCACAGCAAGATCCTTTTTGACCCACCTTCTAGAGTAATGGAAATAAAACAAACACATGGGACCTAATGAAACTTAAAAGCTTTTGCACAGCCAAAGAAACCATAAACAAGGTAAACAGACAACCCTCAGAATGGGAGAAAATATTTGCCAACAAAGCAACTGACAAAGGATTAATTTCCAAAATATACAAGCAGCTCAATATCAAAAAAACAAACAACCCAATCCAAAAAAGGGTGGAAGACCTAAATAGACATTTCTCAAAAGAAGACATGCAGATGGCCAACAAACTCATAAAAAGATGCTCAACATCACTAATAATTAGAGAAATGCAAATCAAAGCCACAATGAGGTATCGTCCCACACCAATCAGAATGGCAATCATCAAAAGATCTGGAAATAATAAATGCTGGAGAGGGTGTGGAGAAAAGGGAACCCTCCTGCACTGTTGGTGGGGATGTAAATTGGTACAGCCACTATGGAGAATAGTATGGAGGTTCCTTAAAAAACTAAAAATAGAAGTACCATGTGACCCAGCAATCCCACTACTGGGCATATACCCTGAGGAAACCATAATTCAAAAAGATACATGTACCACAATGTTTATTGCAGCATTATTTACAACAGTCAAGACATGGAAGCGATCTAAATGTCCATCGACAGATGAATGGATAAAGAAGTTGTGGCACATATATACAGTGGAATATTACTCAGCCATAAAAAGGAATGAAATTGAGTTATTTGTAGTGAGGTGGATGGACCTAGAGTCTGTCATACAGAGTGAAGTAAGTCAGAAAGAGAAAAACAAATACTATATGCTAATGCATATATATGGAATCTAAAAAAACAGTATTGATGTACCTAGTGGCAGAGTAGGAATAGAGATGCAGATGTAGAGAACAGACTTGAGGACATGGAGGGGAAGGGGAAGCTAGGATGAAGTGAGAGAGTAGCATTGACATATATACACTACCAATGTAAAATAGATGGCTAATGGGAAGCTGCTGCATAGCCCAGGGAGATCAACTCAATGCTTGATGATGATGTAGAGGGGTGGGGATATGCAGGGAGGCTCAGGAAGGAGGGGATACGGTGATATATGTGTCAATACAGCTGATTCACTTTGTTGTACAGCAGAAACTGACACAACATTGTAAAGCAATTATACTCTAATAAAGACCTGAAGGGGAAAAAAAAGAAATTAATCTGTTTCTGCCATCCAACTATGTAAGAATCAGGTGTGATGTAAGCTACCATTTGCCAAGATTTCCTTAGTAGTAGCAAGTTTTGCAGAGATGGTGATTTGAAAAGGTTGTGTTTCTTTTCTCATTAGAGGCACTTAATATCTTTGTCTTCCTAAGTACATTATCTTAACTTAGGTCTTAAATATTTTCTGACGATGTGTGTCTGTGTAGGTTCCCTTGAAGGCAATGGCTGCTTATCTTTTATTGGGAATTTCAGAAAACTCAGTCAAAGTCCACAACTATATATTTTCCAGCAAGAATATTTAGGACAAAATTTACTGTATCTGAGACCAGTGGCTATTGCCATTGTGGAATAGCATATGCACAATGATATGCTATTTCTCTGGCCCCTAAGCTTTCCAGACCTTTGTTCAGCAGGAACCAAAATTCTGTTGGACACAAGTTATCTAGAGCTATTTGTAGTTATTATAAAAATAACATCTTTAAAATACTCGTTGAAAATTTAGGTAAGGTTATTTTGGAAAAATATGTTGGAAAGAGTTATAAGCTATCACATTATGATAAATATTTCTAAATTTGTTTATTGACTTGTCAGGAAGCCAGAGAATGAAATAAGACAGTGGCCTTGTGTCAATAATATGTTTATATTCAGAAGATAAATGCATGTTTTAACAAGTGTATGTTTTTTGCTTAACTTTTCTTTAGTGTAAAAGTTAAAATTTCACACCTTTACATAAATCTGGTATTTCAGTATATTTTAATGGTTGACATGATAATAGAAGAAAAATTGTAAATACATTTGATAAAACTTGTGATATAGTATTCTGCAGATGACCTCAGAAAGAGTATTCGGACATCACTTTAAGATAGCTACAGTTTTTCATTTGTTCATTGGGTAATCAGTAAAGCTGAGATCAGTAAATCACATGTAAGCCATTGTTCTCCACATGTTTGAAGATAATCTGAACGTGGTAATCAAATGTGTTCTTCATTTTGCCACATATATACTTTTTATAGTTATATTGTGATTGTTTAAAAATCATAGATTAAAATATTGTATTTATGAATATATTTTAGACAAAGAATAGTACACTTCTGATTATTGCATAGGACTGTATGTTTTTACTAGATTATTGCTTTTGGACAAACTTTAGACTACTTTTAAAAAAGAGTAATTTAGCTTAATCCAGTCTTTCTAGGCATTTAGATATTATTGACATGTATATTTTTTCTAAAGGTGGTCTTATGAAAATTGATAAACTAGAAACAATTTTCTTTTGTCATTAGAATTGTTGGGAGCTTCCACTGGACTTCACTGGGTTGTAACAGAGAATCCATATTTTCATTGATCTGTATGTAATAGTAAAAAAAATTGTTTTCTAACATTTAGTCTTTTTTTAAATTAATTAATTAATTAATTTATTGGCTGTGTTGGGTCTTTGTTGCTGCACATGGGCTTCCTCTAGTTGCGGCGAGCAGAGGCTACTCTTCATTGTGGTGCTTGGGCTTCTCATTGCAGTGCCTTCTCTTGTTGTGGAGCACAGGCACTAGGCACGGGGGCTTCAGTAGTTGCAGCATATGAGCTCAATAGTTGTGGCTCATGGGCTATAGAGCACAGGCTCAATAGTTCTGGCACATGGGCTTAGTTGCTCCTCAGCATGTGGGATCTTCCTGGAGCAGGGATCCAACCCCTGTCCCCTGCATTGGCAGGCGGATTCTTAACCACCACACCACCTAGGAAGTCCCTCTAATATTTAGTCTTAATGGGATGGGAATTTTTTACCTTGCTAACATAAATAGTTGTCAGACACTTTCTGTGTCTGTTGGACCTCAGGGGGAAGGGAAAGCAGAGCATGTCTGAAGGTTGTGCACACAACACACAAAGGACTTAGCAACATCCACCCTGCCCAGTCTGTGTGTAGCACAGGATACCCACACTTTATGAATGTTTTATTGTTAGATTACATTCATGTGTGTTTGTGTACAGTTTATATGTACGCATAGATGCATTTATATTTATACCTGAATATGCAGTTTCTCAAAATGTTATTTTTCTTCTTTTTTTTTCCTGTCAGGTGATAGAGCCTAGAAGGAAAGGGAAACTGTCTTTGCCTTTGCCTTACCTTTTGAATGTCAGATCTAAAGAAGGAGGTTACAACTTACTTCTCAGCCAGTGCTCTCCCTTCCTACCTGTGGTCCTTTGGACACCCTTGCAGGTATGACTATATGGGCAGGGAACTGCATATTTATTGGAAAAAGACTTCAGATGGATAGGCATTGATAGATCTTGCTTTTCTTAAGCTTGATAACATTTGGTTGTAGCTAAATAGCATTAAAAACCCATCCAAGGGCCAGATAAGAGTGAGAATAGTAATTGGGAGTTACAGCCTTGGGTCATTACTGGTCTTCCTAAATGGGGGTCTTTCCTCAACTATGCTGTTCTAAAACTGAGTCTACCTCTTTAAGACCATTTACTAAATTACTTCTCAGCTCTTTATTTGTATGATTGATTCATCAAGTGGGGTTTTAATTTCTTATGGCCTGATGATTTTAAGTTCATTTTTGTGACACAAGCACCTAATGGGTTGTCAGGCATAGAGTAGGCTCTCAATAAACTTGTATTGAGAATAGATATATGAGTAGATGATATAGAGTGATTTTATAAATAACCTGGCCAACTAAGCAGAAAAAATAAATGATAAAAAAGAAATAATTTTCAGTGGAACCCAGGCAATCCAGTCGGTTTTGGAAATGTGCAAGAGAGAAGGGCTCTGATACAAGGTGCTGATATTGAAATGTGTAGAGCTGTGAGCAGCTAGCTATAATTTCAGAGCTATTGTAACAGAGTAGGAAACAGCTTCCAAATGAAATCAATATGGAAGAGTGCTGAAGGGTGACTTTCCAGCTTCCAGCTGAATTGCCTTTTTCATTGGAAGTGGTGTTTCTTTCTTTTTCCCCCTCGGAAGATGACTTCTTGGGAACTCTTTTGGGAATGATACCAGTAAATCCCTGAAGCAAAATCCTTCAGACAGAGCCTTTTCGCCTGCCTGTTGTTTAAGGGCTACCCTCTGAAGGTAAGGTTTTTGTCAGAATAGTCCTTGCTTTCTAGGAGCAACCACATCTGGGTAGAAAGTTAGATATTAATTTTCTGAAGATTGATGACTTATGGTTACATCCTAATTGAAAGGCCAGGCTGTATAATGAGTTAAGAGATACAACTTTTCTTGTATACCTTCATAATTCTTCTGCATCTTGGTTAGTATATTTACTGTTAATATGAAAGATTTCCTTAACCTTTTTTTAAATTTTTTTAAATTAATTTATTTTATTGTCTGTGTTGCGTCTTTTTTGCTGTGCGCGGGCCTTCTTTTTAGTTACGGTGAGCGGGGGCCACTCTTCGTTGTGGTGCACAGGCTCCTCATTGCCGTGGCTTCTCTTGTTGCAGAGCACAGGCTCTAGGCGCAAGGGCTTCAGTAGTTGCAGCACATGGGCTCAATAGTTGTGGCTCACGGGCTCTAAAGCGCAGGTTCAATAGTTGTGGCGCACGGGCTTAGTTGCTCCGCGGCATGTGGGATCTTCCTGGAGCAGGTATCGAACCCCATGTCCCCTGCATTGGCAGGCAGATTCTCAACCACTGCACCACCTAGGAAGCCCTCCTTAACTTTTTTTATCCAATAAACTAAACTCCTTTTTGCTGGCTCCATTGTGTTACCAGATAATTATTATATGCATGAGATATAGTAGATTCTCAATAATTATTAAATTGGAGAGTAGACAAGTAGTTTTTCCTGAAATAATTAATTCAATGAATATTTGACCTAGAACTTTAAGGTGCCAAATTCAGAGGGAAAGAGACAGACAAAAATCTGAAATGGTTGGAGATCTCCATCACTTTTGGCCAAGCAAAGGAGAAAAAGTATTACCAGTATTTGGCATCCTTGATTTTAGGAAGTGTTAAAGTTATTTTTTGGCCATAGCGGGTACCCAGTTGTTTAAAATGTGGCTTTTTCTGTGTATTCTGGGTAGATTTGTTCCAAAACATGTAGAGGAAATGTGTACAAAGATTTCATAGCCCCTGACAGGCTCCTTAGAAAATGTGTGCCTCACCTTTGCCAATTTTCCCCACTATGTCCTTGCAGGTGATGACCATAGAGATGAGATGAATTTGTTACTATGGGTGCCATTACTTCTACCACCAGCTTCTCCAAAACAAAGATACAGTCTTCTTTGTGCATGGAAACTCTTCTCTTTCCTGTGTTGCAGTGGATACCTCCTGCAGATAAGAAATGCTTAACTGAGAAATGCTCATGTTGGGATATCATCGATGAGACTTTAATTTGGGCATGGTGACTGTTTCCCTTGCTTCCACTTGACTCAATCCCAGGAGCCTCAGTAGAGGAAATATTATTGAACAAGAAACTCAAAATGATGGAATTGCTCAGTGCTCCCATAAATATACATTTATAATTTTCATTTGCCATGTGGTAAATTTAAAAACTAAGATTTATTAATTTTTTTTTCAAAACTTCAAAGCATATCTAAATATCTAATAATTAAATTAACTGCCCTCCTCTCTCCCAATTCTTTCTCCCAGAGTTTTCCTCTATTAAGGAAGTTGTGTGCATTCTTTAAGTGGATAGATGTGTGCACACACACATACAAAGCTATTTTGGGGGGCGGTTCTGGAAGTGGAACTATATTGTACACATTATTCTGCAAATTGCATTTCATTTAACAGTTTTTTCAGTGCCCTTTTTCTGTTTCAGTAATACATATCTGTGTCATTTGTTGAATGACTGCATGACTGTTTTGTACATGAAATATAATTAAATGTTTTAAGCATTTCTCATTCATAGGTATTTATGTTAGCACCAAATTTCTGTGCAATGAACCTCCCTATATATCAATAATTTGCATTTGTCTATTATATCATAATAAATTATTTAGCAGTTGAAATACTGGGATTAAGTATGTGCACATTTCAAATTTTCAAAATGATCACAGATTTCCTTAAAAATATGGTAACAACTTTGTCCTCAAATGGCAGTGAATGAGATTGCTAGCTTTCCCACAACCTCATAGATAATGAATTTTATGAATATTTAAAATCTTTGCCAGTGTGATAGCCCAAACTATTGTCTTAAATTGTATTTCTTTTGTTTTGAGTTTGATCATTTTTTCATATGTTTATTAGCCATCTATATTTTTTATTTTTTTTATGTCCAATTCTGGGGCTGGTGGGAGGTTTTATTCTCTTGCTGATTTCAGAGAGCTCATTTATTATTGGGAGAATAAGCTTTGGATTTTCAAGCATCACAGATTTTTTTTACATACTTTTAAACTTTATTTTTGTTATAAGAATATGTATGATTGTTATATGTCCAAGTATAACCATGTTCGCTTCTATGGCTTCTGAGTTTCATGTCATTTTGGAAAGATATTTATAGTGATCCCATAAAACTCTTCACCTATGTTAACTTCTAATTCTTTTGTGTTTTTTTAATTCAAATTCTTAAATCATGAGAAATTTTTTTGATTTGAAATCTTAAAGTTGCCAAGTTATCTGCCATTATTGCGATTATTTGCCAATAATTGCCCATTTATCTGTAATGCCATCTTGCACATATGCTGTATTCTCATCTGTGACTGGCTCCATTTTTGTTCTGTGGGTCTCTGTGTCTCTTCTTCTGCCTCCTGTCTCATGTGTCTTCTCATTGGAAGAAATTACAGTTTAGACTGCAATTTCATCAACTTTAATAAATTAATTTTGTGGAAAATTGGTTTTTAATAATAGTCTTCCTATCCAAGATCAAGGTATGTCTTTCTTTTTATTCAATAATTTTAATTACTTTTAATATTTTCACTTTGTGGTGGGGGTATCTTCTTTCAGTTTGTTTTCTTGATAATTTTTCTGTATCTGAAAGTTTTGTTTTGTTTTGGGGGTAAGTGATCTTACTCTTTCTCATGGCTTTTCAGATTTTTTTCACATTATGTACAAATCCTTTGAAAATACTGATAGCTGTGATTCTCCTCTTCCAAATGATCTGGATTTTAGTTATGTTGCTAAAATTCACTGACTGGTACTTTCAGAGCACTTAAGCAGTTGTGGAAATATTACCCACCTTTGATTTAATTAGGTTTTAATGGACACTTCTTGGGTTTGACCAGTGTGTTTTTGCTGGTCTGTTAAGCAAAAAGACTCTCAGAAACAGCTATGATCAAGCAAAGCTGAGTTTATTAAACTTACTGCAGCAAGGGATAACACCACTTTGACAAGGTTTAGTAGTGTTTCAAAAGCAGGAAATTAGGGCTTTGGGGGATGGGCTGATGTGGTTTAAGGCAGGATTTTCAAGGCAGGGAACTGGTTAGGAGTGGGCAGAATTAGTCCTGTGATAGTTTAAAGTTGGTAAAAGAGTAAGATGAGGACCTTAATGTGAGTTTAGATAATCAAATTTTTGTTTGATGAATGAGCTATTTCCCTATGTGAGTAATATGGTATCAATGATGGAAGAACTATTTGCTTAGATGAACAAACTGAATATATTTGTTGGCTTACAATTCTGTCTTGTTTATAGGACCTGATGGGGGTGGTATCAGGTCTTAGTTCCAATAGATACGTTATTTTGATGTAAGTGGTCTCAGTAATCAAAGTGAGATGCTAGTTTTAAATTTGAGATTTTTGTGTATTGTGCTTTATATATTTCTAAGGAATTTTAATCAAAACCAAGTGGTAGATGTAATTAAGTGATTTTGCATAAAAAATTATATTATTATTTAAACTTTTATCATTGTGAAATAATTCATTTTTAATATTGAAATTTCCTTTTATTTCTTTTGTTGTTCATTCAACAAACTCTTTCTGGTTAAAAATTTTTGCTTTTTAAATTTACTACTGAATTATTGGTATCTTGATTTGAAATTTTAACAAGTGTACTACTAAATGAAATTGATCTGTAATTTTCTTTTTTGTTCTATTTTTGTCATGTTTGTGTATTAGATTCTCTGGTTGTGTGAACATAATTCTAAGTATTTTCTTTTTACTCTGTGCACTAAAATGGACTGAGAAGCTTTAGCATTAACATCAACAGTTAAGCAAACACATTTAAATCATCTGAACTCTCCTTTGTTTTTGGTGGTTTGCAGCAGAACTGAGGCTATCTAGAAAATGCTCTCACTTTTCTCTACAGTTATTGCTTATTTTTTGTTTTATATCTTATAGTTAACTTATTTTCTACTAGAAAATCATAGTCCAAGTAGATTTTCAAACACAGTAGGATGAAGTAATACAAAGTGTTCTTTCATCACTCTATTAACTTATCTTGTCTAAATTAACATCCATTTTCATTCCAGTTTTGGTTATTTCTGCTATGTCTTTTTTAATGAAATGAGTTTGACCCATGGATTTTCAGCATCACTAGCTCTCTGTTCCCCTGTCCCCCAGTCAGTTCTTTGGTATAATTTATCAGTGTTTTTTTTAATATTCTAGTTCATTTATATATTTTTTCTGTATTCCTCTGTGTTTTTTCCTAATAAATTCTTAAACATGTATAATCCACTGTTTTTCACTTGTTCATGGTAATGAAAGATTTTCTCTGTTCTGAATTTTATAAAACTTACTAGTTAATATGTTGTAAACATACAGAGTATGAGAAAAGAGCAGTGACCTTGCAAATACCAGTAACCCAGGTTCCACCACATTTTGCCTTATTCACTTCATGTTATTTTTAATCATAATACTGCTTTCCCCCAGAAGCATTTTTTAAATTTTATTTTTAAAATCATAATGTATGTTACAAAATTCAAAATTTACAAAGGGATTTTCAGTGAAAGGTAATTGATCGTCTCAATTCTGTCTTCCATAACCAACCAATTTCCCTTTCCTGAAGACAACAGGTGTTATAGTTTCTTGTGTTTCCTTTCAGACATACACATACATACACATACACACATCACAAACACATACCAAAATATATGTGTCAGTATATACATAGATATATATACACATACATATATTTTTATAATGTTCTGTACTTTCTTTTATTTATCTATGTAATATATAAATATTTTTAATATTTCTAGCAGATCAGCTCATATCAGTAATGAGGAGCTTCCTTATTTTTTTAATATTTATATTTTTATGCAGGTAAAATTTACATAGTTAAGTGCATAGATCTTTTTTTTATCTTTATTAGAGTATAATTGCTTTACAATATTGTGTTAGTTTCTACTGTACAACAAAGTGAATCAGCTACATGTATACATATTCACCCATACCCCCTCCCTCTTGAGCCACCCTCCCGCACTCCCTATCCCACTCTTTTAGGTCTTCACAAAGCATTGAGCTGATCTCCCTGTGCTCTGCTGCAGCTTCCTACTAGCTATCCATTTTACATTTGGTAGTGTATATATGTCAATGTTACTCTCTATGTCCCAGCTTCCCCTCCCCCAGTGTCCTCAAGTCCATTCTCTACATCTGCATCTTTATTCCTACCATGCCACTAGGTTCCTCAGAACCATATTTCTAGATTCCATATATATGTATTAGCATATGGTATCCATTTTTCTCTTTCTGATTTACTTCACTCTGTATGACAGACTCTAGGTCCATCCAACTCACTACAAATAACTCAATTTCATTCCATTTTATGGCTGAGTAATATTCCATTGCATATATGGCCACATCTTTATCCATTCATCTGTTGATGGACATTTAGATTGCTTCCATGTCCTGACTATTGTAAATAATGCTGCAATAAACATTATGGTACATGTATCTTTTTGAATTATGGTTTCCTCAGGGTATATGCCCAGTAGAGGGATTGCTGGGTCATATGGTAGTTCTATTTTTAGTTTTTTAAGGAGTTTCCGTACTGTTCTCTGTAGAGGCTGTACCAATTTACATTCCCACCAACAGTGCAGGAGGGTTCCCTTTTCTCCACACCCTCTCCAGCATTTATTGTTTCTACAGTTTTTGATGATGGCCATTCTGACCAGTGTGAGGTGGTATGTCATTGTGGTTTTGATTTGCATTTCTCTAATTATTAGTGATGTTGAGCATCTTTTCATGTGTTTGTTGGCAATCTGTATGTCTTCCTTGGAGAAATGTCTATTTAGGTCTTCTGCCCATCTTTGGATTAGGTTCTTTGTTTTTTTTGATATTGAGCTGTGTAAACTGCTTGTGTATTTGGAAATTAATCCTTTGTCAGTTGCTTCATTTACAAATATTTTCTTGCATTCTGGGGGTTGTCTTTTGTCTTGTTTATGATTTCCTTTGCTATGCAAAAGCTTTTAAGTTTCATTATGTCCCATTTATTTATTTGTGTTTTTATTTCCATTATTTTAGGAGGTGGGTCAAAAAGGATCTTGCTATGGTTTATGTCATAGAGTGTTCTGCCTATGTTTCCCTCTAGGAGTTTTATAGTGTCCAGTCTTACATTTCGGTCTTTAATCCATTTTGAGTTTATTTTTGTGTATGGTGTTAGGTAATGTTCTAATTTCATTCTTTTACATGTAGCTGTCCAGATTTTCCAGCACTACTTATTAAAGAGATTGTCTTTTCTCCATTGTATGTTCTTGCCTCCTTTGTCATAAATTAGGTGACCATATGTGTGTGGGTTTATCTCTGGGCTTTCTATCCTGTACCATTGACCTATGTTTCTGTTCTTGTGCCAGTACCATACTCTCTTGAATACTGTAGCTTTGTGGTATAGTCTGAAGTTGAGGAACCTGATTCCTCCAGCTCCATTTATCTTTCTCAAGATTGTTTTGGCTATTCAGGGTCTTTTGCATTTCCATACAAATTGTAAAATTCTTTGTTCTAATTCTGTGAAGAATTGGTAATTTGATAGGGTTTGTGTTGAATCTGTAGATTACTTTGGGTAGTATAGTCATTTTCACAATATTGTCCTCCAGTCCAAGAACATGGTATATTTCTCCATCTGTTCATGTCATCTGTGATTTTTTTCATCGGTATTTTATAGGTTTCTGAGTACAAGTCTTTTGCCTCCTTAGGTAGGTTTATGCCTAGGTATTTTATTCTTTTTGTTGCAGTGGTAAATAGGATATTTTCCTTAATTTCTCTTTCTGTTTTTTTATTGTTAGTGTATAGGGATGCAAGAGATTTCTGTGCATTAATTTTGTATCCTGCAACTTTTCCAAATTCATTGATGAGCTCTAGTAGTTTTCTGGTGGCATCTTTATGAATTTCTATGTATAGTATCATATCATCTGCAACAGTGACAGTTTTACTTCTTCTTTTCCAATTTGTATTTCTTTTATTTCTTTTTCTTCTCTGATTGCCATGTCTAGGACTTCCAAAACTATGTTGAATAAGAGTGGAGAGAGTGGACATCCTTGTCTTGTTCATAACCTTAGTGGAAATGCTTCCAGTTTTTCACCATTGAGAATAATGTTTGCTGTGGGTTTGTCATATACGGCCTTTATTATATTGACGTAGGTTCCCGCTATGCTCATTTTCTAGAATATTTTTATCATAAATTGGTGTTGAATTTTGTCAAAAGCTTTTTCTGCATCTATTGAGATTATCATATGGTTTTTATTCCATAATTTGTTAATATGGCGTGTCACATTGATTGATTGCATATATTGAAGAATGCTTGCATTCTTGGGATAAATCCCACTTAATCATGGTGTATGATGCTTTTAATGTGTTGTTGGATTCTGTTTGCTAGTATTTTGTTAAGGATTTTTGTATCTATGTTCATCTGTGATATTGGTCTGTAATTTTCTTTTTTTTTGTGACATCTTTTTCTGGTTTTGATATCAGGGTGATGGTGACCTTTTAGAATGAGTTTGGAGAGTTCCTCCCTCTGCAATTTTTTGGAAGAGTTTGAGAAGGATAGGTGTTAGCTCTTCTCTAAATGTTTGATAGAATTCACCTGTGAAGCCATCTGGTCCTGGGCTTTTGTTTGTTGGAAGATTTTTTATTACAGTTTCAATTTCATTACTTGTGATAGGTCTGTTAATATTTTCTTATTCTTCCTCATTCAGTCTTGGAAAATTGTACCTTTCCAAGAGTTTGTCCATTTCTTCAAGGTTGTCCATTTTATTGGCATATAGTTGCTTATAGTAGTTTCATAATCCTTTGTATTTCTGCAGCGTCCGTTGTGATTTCTCCTTTTTGATTTCTAATTATATTGATCTGTGTCGTCTCCCTTTTTTTCTTGATGAGTCTGGCTAAATCTTTATCAATTTTATCTTCTCAAAGAACCAACTTTTAGTTTTATTGATCTTTGATATTGTTTTCTTCATTTCTATTTCATTTATTTCTGCTCTGATCTTTATGATTTCTTTTTTTAAGAACTTTTTTGAGATATAATTGACATACAATAGACTGCATATACTTGAAGTGTACAATTTGTTACTTTTTTTCTTATTAGTAATGTATATATGGCAATCCCAATCTCCCAATTCATCACACCCACCCTCCCACTTTCCCCCCTTGGTGTCCATATATTTGTTTTCTACATCTGTGTCTCTTTGTCTTGCAAACTGGTTGATCTGTACCATTTTTCTAGATTCTGCATATATGCAGTAATATACGATATTTGTTTTTCTCTTTCTGACTCACGTCACTCCATATGACAGTCTCTAGGTCCATCCACATTGCTACAAATGTCCCAATTTCATTCCTTTTTATAGCTGAATAATATTCCATTGTATATATGTACCACATCTTCTTTATCCATTCATCTGTTGATGGACATTTAGGTTGTTTCCATGACCTGGCTATTGTAAATAGTGCTGCAATGAACATTGGGATGCATGTATCTTTTTGAATTATGGTTTTCTCTGGGTATGTGCCCAGTAGTGGGATGACTGGGTCATATGTTAATACTATTTTTGGTTTTTTAAGGAACCTCCATACTGTTCTCCATAGTGGTTGTATCAATTTACATTCCCACCAACAGTGCAAGAGGGTTCCCTTTTCTCCACACTACACTACCTCCAGCATTTATTGTTTGTAGATTTTCTCATGATGCCCTTTCTAACCAGTGTGAGTTGATACCTCATTGTAGTTTTGATTTGCATTTCTCTAATAATTAGTGACGTTGAGCAGGTTTTCATGTGCCTCTTGACCATCTGTATGTCTTTCTAGAAGAAATGCCTATTTAGGTCTTCTGCCCATTTTTTGATTGGGTTTCTTTTTATGATATTGAGCTGTATGAACTGTTTATATATTTTGGAGATTAATCTTTGATCTTTATGATTTACTTCCTTCTACTGACTTTGGGTTTCCTTTTTTCTTCTTTCTCTAGTTGTTTTAGATATATGGTTAGACTGTTTATTTGAGATTTTTCTTCTTCTTGAAGTGAGATTGAATTGCTATAAACTTCCCTTTTAGAACTGCTTTTGCTGCATCCCAGAGGTTTTGGGTCATCGTATTTTCATTTATTTCTATGTATTTTTTAATTTCTTCTTTGATTTCTTCAGTGATAGCTTGGTTATTTAGTAGTGCACTGTTTAGCCTCCATGTATTTGTGTTTTTTTACAGTTTGTTTTCTTGTAATTGATTTCTAATGTCATAGCATTTTGCCAGAGAAGCTACTTGACATGGTTTCAATTTTCTTAAGTTTTCCAAGGCTTGATTTGCGACCCAAGATGTGAACTATGCTGAAGAATGTTCTGTGTGCACTTGAGAAGAAAGTGTATTCTGCCACTTTTGGGTGGAATGTCCTATAAATATCCATTAAATCTATCTGGTCTATTGTGTCATTTAAAGCTTGTGTTTCTTTGTTTATTTTCTCTTTGGATGATCTGTTCATTGCTGTTAGTGGGGTGTTAAAGTCCCCTACTTTTTTTGTGTTACTGTCGATTTCCGCTTTTATGGCTGTCAGCATTTGCCTTATGTATTGAGGTGCTCATATGTTGGGTGCATAAACATTTATAATTGTTATATCTTCTTCTTGAATTGATCCCTTGATCATTGTGTAGTGTCCTTCCTATCTCTTGTAACAGTCTTTATTTTAAAGTCTATTTTATCTGATATGAGTATTGCTACTCTAGCTTTCTTTTCATTTCCATTGGTATGGAATATCTTTTTCATCCCTTCACTTTCAGTCTGTATGTGTCCCTAGGTCTGAAGTGTGTCTCTTGTAGACAGCATATATATGGATCTTATTTTTGTATCCATTCAGCCAGTCTGTGTCTTTTGGTTGGAGCATTTAATCCATTTACATTCAAGGTTATCACTATATATGTTTCTATTACCATTTTCTTAATTGCTTTGGGTTTGTTTTTGTGGGTCTTTTTCTTCTCTTGTGTTTCCCTCCTATAGAATTTCCTTTAGCATTTGTTGTAAAGCTGGTTTGGTAGTGCTAAATTCCCCTAGCCTTTGCTTGTCTGTAAAGCTTTTGATTTCTCCATCAAATCTAAATGAGATCCTTGCTGGGTAGAATAATCTTGGTTGTAAGTTTTTCTCTTCCATCACTTTAAGTATATCCTGCCACTGCCTTCTGGCCTGTAAAGTTTCTGCAGAAAAATCAGCTGATAACTTTACGGGGATTCCTTTTATTTTTTTGCTTTTCCCTTGCTGCTTTTAATATGTTTTCTTTGAATTTAATTATTGTTAGTTTGATTAATATATGTCTTGGTGTGTTTCTCCTAAGGTTAATCCTGTATGGGATTCTCTGCTTCCTGGACTTGGGAGACTATTTATTTTCCCACGTTGGGGAAATTTTCCACTCTAAGCTCTTCAAATATTTTCTCTGATCCTTTCTTTCTCTCTTCTTCTTCTGGGACCCCTGTAATCCAAATGTTGTTGCATTTAGTGTTATCCCCAGTCTCTGAGACTGTCTTTGTTTCTTTTCATTCTTTTTTTCTTTATTCTTCTCCATGGCAGTTATTTCCACCATTCTATCCTCCATCTCACTTATCCTTTCTTCTGCCTTGGTTATTCTGTTATTGACACCTTCCATTGTATTTTTCATTTCAGTTATTTTGTTGTTCATCTCTGTTTTTTTTTTTTTTTTTAGTTCTAGATCTTTGGTAAACATTTCTTGAGTTTTCTCAGTCCACACCTTCATTCTACTTCTGAGATTCTGGATCATCTTTACTATCATTGCTCTGAATTCTTTTTCAGCTAGGTTGCCTATTTCCTCTCCATTTATTTGGGCTTGTAGGCTTTTACCCTATTGCTTTATCTGTGACATAGTTTTTTCTCATCTCATTTTTTTTTTTGATAAGCAGGATTGTGTTCCTGTCTTACTGATTGTTTGGCCTGAGGCTTCAGGCACTGGAGTTTGTAGGCTGTTTAATAGAGCTGGGTCTTGGTGCTAAGATGAGAACCTCTGGGAAACATCACTCTGATAAATATTCCCTGGAGTCTGGGGTTCCCTGTTAGTCCAATGTTTCAGACTCAGTGCTCCCACCACAAGACCTCAGGCCTGACCTCGGGCTTTCCTATGTGGAGCAGAAAACAAAAAACAAACAAACAAACAAAAGGAGCAGAACAGTAACAAAATAAAAAATACAATAAGATGAGAAACGTAACAGATATGTTAGAAGAGATTTTTAAAAAAATAAAGGAAGCAACAACTGGAAGGTAAAACAGAGCTGCAATAGCAAAAATGAGAACTAGTAGGGAAGAAAGCCAGAAAAGGCTTTGGCTGTGGGGGGCGGGGCTTAAGCGGGGGCGGGGTTTAGGCAGTGGACAGGGCCTATGCTTAGGTCCCACAGGGCCAGAAAAGGTCCTGAGTGGGGTGAGGAATGGGGCTTAGGCTCAGTGAGGCAGGAGGGGCCCAGGAGTGCCTCTGGTCCTGGGGAGGAGGACAAGGTCCAGGACCCCATCAGGCTCCCTGGGCCCAAGTGGGCAGGGGAAATGCTATGCACTTCACCCAGTCCTCTGATCTCAGAGGGTCCCTCCCCCTTGGCCTCTCTTCTTCCCCACCCCCACCCTCCTATGCCTGTAGGATCCTCCCAGCAGAGGGGGAACCTGAAGGCAGGAGACCAGACCCCGAAGCCCAACAGGCTTCCTGGTGCCGACTGGGCAAGGGAAATGCCTGCAGTGCTTCCCCAGATCTCCCAGTCCCACAGGGTCCCTAATCCACCTCTCTTCCTCCTCCCCCCTCCTCCCTTCCTCCCTCACACTCACCTAGGATCCACATGGCCAGAGGGGGCCCTGAAGTGTGAAGGACCAGGTCCGGGAGCCCAGCAGGCTTCCCCTGCCTAGATCTTAATAGTATAACTCAATGAGTCTTCTTAAAAGTATATACCCATGTAACTACTACCTTATTCAGGAGGTAGAATATTTTTTATTACTTGAGAACCTCCCCTACTGCCTCCTTCCAGCTAATCCTAATTCTCATAGGAGAGAGTGTTCTGATTTCTATCATCACAGATTAGTTTTGCCTTTTCTTGTAATTAATTAAATGGAATCACACAGTGTATTCTGACTTCTTCCACTTATTATAATAATATTGAGATTTATCCATGTTATTTCCTGTACCAGTAATTGAATGAGCATATTACAATTTGTTTTTTCATTCTCCTGTTTATGGACATCTGGCTTGTTTCCAGTTTTTAGCTATTTTTAATATGCAGCAATTCTTTTATGCAATTACCTAAAATGGGATTTGCTTGATTATAAGATATATTTTGCTTAATTTTATAAGAAACTGTCAAAGAGTCTTCTAAAGAGGTGGAAACTTTTCACACTCTCTGCCAGTGACAAATGATATTTTCAGTTACTATCCATCACCAACATTTGAAGTTGTCATTATTTTAAATCTTATTCACTTGAGTGAGTGAGAGATCTTATCTTATTGTGGCTTCAGTTTACAGTTTGGTCACTTAAGAAGACAAAAAAAAATTCATAAGGTTAGCTGCCAGTTATAAATCTTAGGTAAAGTTTCTGTTTAAGTTTTCCCAAAATTTTATTTATTATTTTGAAGTAATTTTAGGCTTACAGGAAATTTTCAGAAATAGTGTAGAGAGTTCTTATATATCCTTTACCCTGATTTCCTAATGTTAACATCTTATATAACCATTATTATAATGTTAATACATATAACAGTCTTTGAAATACATAATACTATTAACTAGGCTGAAGATCATAATTTTAATTTTGCAGGTTGTCCCACTAATGTCCTTTTTTCTAGTTCAGAATCCAATTCAAGATTGTATATTGTGTTTATTTGTCATGTTTCCTTTTTCTCTGTGCCAACCACCTAAGCTGGGGGAGTACCTCAGTCCTTCTTTGTATTTCATAATCTTGACACATTTGAGGAAAACTAGGCTGCAATTTTTTACAAAAGTTCTCAATTTGGATTTGTCTCATACTTTAATGATTAGATTGGGGTTATGCACCTTTGGTAAAAAAATAATACAGCAATGGTACTGTGTGCTTTTAGTGGATCATATTGGGAGTGCATGAAGTCGATATGTCTTATTTCTGCAAATGTTAAATATGGTCACTTTTGGTTAAGGTGGTGTATGCCAGGCTTCTCCACTGCAAAGTTACTATTTTTCTCTTTTCAATTAACAATTTGTGTGGAGATACTTTGAGACTATGCTAATACTTTCTTTCTCATCATACATTCACTCACTAATTTTCTTGCCTACAGAAATTAATACTATGATGTTTGCCTGATGATGGTTTTCTATTTCCATGATACTTTCTACACTTATTCATCAGAATTTAACTATAGGGTAGAACTCCTCTTTCCTCCCCTCCCCCCATTTTTTAATATATTCAGTTGTTGTTTTACATCAGAATGGATATATGATGTTTACTTTAGTCTGTGGGTTTTCATATATTTTTATAATTATTTATTTTACTTCTAAATTTTCTTTTAAGATTTGACCATTAGGAGCTCCCTTAAAGTTGGGCCCTGTGTTCTCTCACCATGCCCACATAATTTTCTGAGGACGTCTTTATTTTCTGGTTCCACAGATGTTCTAGGCTTTTCTTATATTTTCCTTCCCCAAACCTGGAATCAATCACTTCTTCAAGGAGCTCTGCTTCTTTGTATTTGAAAATAGTATTTGGAAACCAAGATATGAGTGTTATGCGTGCTCATTGTTACTGAGAAATCATTTCTTCTAGGCCCTATTAATACACAGAGTTGGGAAATATGTTTAGGTTTACTCACACACACATGTACCCACCTAAATAACTTCTGTCTCTTTCCATCTGTGTGTTTGTATCTCCATACTGATGTTTCTGATTACAAATTATTTTATTCTTCCCTCTTTCTTTATTTGTAACTCCTTTCTCTAATAGAAAAAAACCTACCTTTCATTATCCACAATATTTTCTTATTTCCTTAATCCAACATATAGTAGTTTAAGAATTGCTAATATACATTTTTAAAAAAGAAAACCACTAACTAAAGTACTGTGTTCAAATATAGGTTTTTTTTTTCCTTTACCCTTACAGTATCCAGTCAACACACTAGATGGATAGGTTAGTTTTTCCTCCAAAACCCCTGCATATGTTAATCTTAGAGTCAGGTATTTCTCTTAGTGTTTATATTCCAATTTGAGTTCCTCCCCCTCATGGTTGACTCTGTTTATTTTTGCAATATGGTTCTAAGAATTAGAACTCTGAGAATTGTTGTTATTCCCTCATTACACTGGTCCCATTCCTCCCACCTTTCCAGGTAACTAGTCTCAATTTCTGGTTTATCTTTTCTGTTTTCCTTGTTCACAGCTGGGTAAATATATGTGTGTTTTATCATATCCCATCCTTCTTACACATGAATGGTAGCATGTTATAGATGCTCTTTTACAATTTGCCTTTTCCACTTCATTACGATGGAAATTGTTTCATCAATATGGAGATTCAAAGAGGTCTTCCTCGATGTTTTGGCAGATACTTAACTCTGTACATATCACAATTTGTTCCACCACTCCACTCTATGAGAATTGTTTGTAGTAGTTTTAAACTGCAGACACTTTTAAATTGGGTTTATTCACTCTTCATTTGTAAGCGTTCTTTATATTACAAAGAAACACTTTTCTTGACCAATATATGTATTGCAAATGTTTCTTCCATTAAATACCTTACATTTTCCTCCTTTTTTTCTCTTTATCTTTTATTAAACGCCCATGTATTCTAAGTTGTAAAATAGCCCAAATTTTCTAATTGTTCAGCCCGAACTGCTGTTATTCTCACTCTCTTCCTTTTTCTTTTTCTTTATGCTCTTTTTTTTACTGAGATGAAATTGGCATAACACAAAATTAAACATAAGGCATACTATTTAATAGCATTTGATACATTCACAATATTGTACAACCACCATCTTTATAATTCCAAAACATTTTCAGCACCCCAGAAGAAAACCCATATTCATCAAGCAATCAGTCCCACTCCCATTTCCTTACCTTTTCAAGTTGTGTTTTTATAAGCAGACATTTTTAATTTTGATGAAGTTTCAGTATATCAGTTTGATTCTTTACTTTTTAGTGTTTATTGAGAACTCACTGTTAAAGTTTGCAAATATATTCTAAGTTTTCTTCTAGAAGCTTTATATTGATTACTTCTACACATAAATATAGCATCTATCTCAAATCAGTTTTATGTGTGGTGTGATATCAAGGTCAAGAGTTGTTTTCTGTTTGCTTTTTGTTTGTTTCTTGTTTTTTATGTGTTCCTCCAGTTGTTCCAGAATAATTTGCTGAAAAAGACTTTTTCTTTTGAATTAGCTGATACCATTGTTGAAAATAAATTGACTGTATATTTATGGATCTCTTTTGAACTCTTTATTTTTTATGTCATTCTTTTTCATAGAAGCTTCACAGTAAACCTTTATATAAGGTAGTGTGAATCCAAATCTTTGCTCTTCTGTTTCAAGGTTTTTGTAGGGGAGGGGGCTGGCTTATGGTATTTTCACTTAAATTTTAGAATTAACTTGTCAGCTTCCTAAAAATGAAACCGAGGTGAGATATTGATTTTAATTACATTGAATTGAGAGATCAATTTAGGGAGAATTGACATCTTAATGAGATCAAGTCTTCTGATCCATGAACGTGGCTTATTTTCCATGTATTAGGTCATCTGTAATTTCTCACAGTAATCTTTTATAGTTTTCAGTATAGAAGCATACTTTGTAGTTTTCAGTAGAGAAACATGTGTTGTTAAATTTATCTATTGTATTTATTTTTGTGCTATTTTCTAAATAAATATTTAAATTTTTTCCAGATTTTGTTGCTATTATATAAAAATAACACTGAGTTAGTATATTGAGCCTCTGTCCTGTGGCCCTACTAAGTTATTAGTTCTTGCAATTATTGTTCATATACCTTAGGATTTTCTACAGAAAGAGTTATGCCATCTGTTAATAAAACAGTTAATTATTTATTTTTGAATCTCAACGGCTTCCCCTCCCTTTTTTGCATTATTACATTGCCAGGGACCTCTAGTATAACACTGAGCAGAAGTGATGTGAGTGGATATTCTTGTCTTTTTCCTAGTTTTAGGAGAGAGTATACAATTTCTCACTATTAGCGAAGATCATGTTTTCATAATACACTTTACCATATTGAACAACTTTTCTTCTAGCCCTAGTTTGCTGATAATTTTTACATTAATGAGTGTTAACTCTATTGAATGTTTTTCTACACTTACTGATGTAATCATGTTTTTCCATTGTTCTCTTATGGGAAATTATATTGATCAATTTTTAAATGTTAATCCATCATTGCATTCCTGATATAATCTCCACTTGATCACTATTATCCTTCATATTTCTATGTTCAGTTTACTAACAGTTACTTAAGGATTTTTCATCAGTGTTCTTAATGGCCATTAGCCTGGGATTTTCTTATCCATGTTTCTTTCCTTCTTCCTTTTCTGTGATAGGTACTTAAGGTTGAAACTTGGATCATTCCTGGTGGATTTTCTATCCTCATGTAAATGGTTAAAGACTACAAGCACTGCATAAATGGATCCCACAAATTTTGATATGTTATTATCATTATCATTTAGATCAAAAATTTTCTCACTTCTGCTGCAGTTTCTTTTGACCTATTAGTTATTTTTAAGCAGAGTATTTAATTTCCAAATATTTGGAGCTTTTCCTGGTAACTTGTTATTGCTTTATATTTTAATTTTGTTATGTTAAAAATAGAACTCTAATATTTTAGCTTTCCCAAATTTGTTGAGACTTGTGTTGTGGTCTAGCATATAGTCTGTCTTGATGAAAGTTCACATGCACATAACTGTGTATTTGGCAGTCATTGAGTATAATGGTCTACAAATGTCAATAATTCAGGGTATTTGTTCAAATTTTGTTCAGTTACTATTTAGATTTTCCATATGTTTAATGATGATTTTCTTGTTCTACCTTCTAGGAAGAAGTGTTAAAATTTTCTGCCTGTGATTGTGAACTTCTTTCTTTGGTTCTCTCATTTGCTTTTTATGTATTTGAAGATCTTTCTTTTTTACACTTTTATGACTATCATGGCTTTTTGATGAATTGTCCCTTTCCCAGCTTGGTATGTCTCCCTTTATCTTAGACATATTTGTTGTCTTGAAGTCTAGTTTGTCTTTTATTGGATAGTAATACCAGATTTTTTATGCTTACTGTTTGCCCAATATATTATTCTATCATTTTTACTTTCAGTCTCTCTGTCTTTATATTTATAGTGTTTCTATTGTAGACAGCATATAGATGAGTCTTCATTTTTATCATGTTTAACCACCATTCCTTTTAAATCATTTGGAGTCTTTTGGTCCATTCACATTAAGTGTATATTTGGATATGATTGGATTTATGCCTACCATTTATCTTTGTTTTTCTATTTGTCTCTTTTAATTTTCTCTTCTCTCCATGCTTTGCTTTATTCTTTTGACAAAGAATCCAATAATTGCCATATTATTGAATATTTTAGTGTTTTCTATCAGCTTATATCTACTTATGTTTAGCTTTGCTTCTATGTATCTTTATTTAGGGTTTTCATATAGATTACAATTTGTACCTTGTTATGTCTTTTAAAAATAATCTTTATTGGAGTATAATAGCTTTACACTGTTGTGCCAGTTTCTGCTGTACAACAAAGTGAATCAGCTGTAATTATACAATATCCCCATGTCTTGTCCCTCTTGAGCATCCCACAACCCCCATCCCACCCCTCTAGGTCATCACCAGTCATCTGGTTGATCTCCCTGTGTTATGCAGCAGCTTCCCACTAGCTATCTGTTTTACATTTGGTAGTGTATATATGTCAATGCTACTCTCTCACTTCATCCTAGCTTCCCCTTCCCCTCCATGTCCTCAAGTCTGTTCTCTATGTCTGTGTTTTTATTCTTGCCCTGCCACTAGGTACATCAATACTGTTTTTTTTAGATTCCATATATATGCATTAGCATATAGTATTTGTTTTTCTCTTTCTGACTTACTTCACTCTGTATGACAGATTCAAGGTCCTTCCACCTCACTACAAATAACTCAATTTCATTCCTTTTTATGGCTGAGTAATATTCCATTGCATATATGGGCCACATCTTCTTTATCCATTCATCTGTCGATGGACATTTAGATCGCTTCCATGTCCTGATTGTTGTAAAAAATGCTGCAATAAACATTGTGGTACATGTGTCTTTTTGAATTACAGTTTTCTCAGGGTATATGCCCAGTAGTGGGATTGTTGGGTCATATAGAAGTTCCATTTTTAGTTTTTTTAAGAAACCTCCATACTGTTTTCCATAGGGCTGTACCAATTTACATTCCCACCAATGCTGTAGTAGGGTTCCCTTTTCTCCACACCCTCTCCAGCATTTATTGTTTCTAGATTTTTTTTGATGATGGTCATGCTGACCAGTGTGAGATGATACCTCATTGGCTTTGACTTGAATTTCTCTAATGATTTGTAATGTGGAGCAACTTTTCATGTATTTGTAAGCCATTTGTATGTCTTCCTTGGAGAAATGTCTATTTAGGTCTTCCGCCCATTTTTGGATTGGGTTGTTTGTTTTTTTGATGTAGAGCTGCATGAGCTACTTGTATATTTTGGAAATTAATCCTTTGTCAGTTGATTTGTTGATAAATATTTTCTCCCATTCTAAGGGTGGTCTACTTGTCTTGTTTATGCTTTCTTTTGCTGTGCAAAAGCTTTTAAGTTTCATTATGTCCCATTTGTTTATTAGTTTCACTTATTTCCATTATTCTAGGAGGTGGGTCAAGAAGGATCCTGATTTAATTTATGTCATAGAGTGTTCTGCCTATGTTTTCCTCTAAAAGTTTTATAGTGTCTGGCTTTACATTTAGGTCTTTAATCTACTTTGAGTTTATTTTTGTGTATGGTGTTGGGAAGTGTTCTAATTTCATTCTTTTACAAGTAGCTGTCCAATTTTCCCAGCACCACTTATTGAAGAGGCTGTCATTTCTCCACTGTATGTTCTTGCCTCCTTTGTCATAAATTTGGTGACCATATGAGTGTGGGTTTATCTGTGGACTCTCTATCCTGTTCCATTGATCTATTTTTCTGCTTTTGTGCTGGTACCATAGTGTCTTGATTATTGTAGCTTTGTAGTATAGTCTGAATTTAGTGAAACTGATTCTTCCAGCTCCATTTTTCTTTTTCAAGACTGCTTTGGCTATTCGGGTTCCTTTACATTTCCATACAAATTATAAAATGTCTTGCTCTAGTTCTGTGAAAAATGCCATTGGTAATTTGATAGGGATTGCATTGAATCTGTAGATTGCTTTTCACAATGTTGATTCTTCCAATAGAGGAACATGGTATATTTCTCCATCTGTTTGTATTGGCTGATTTCTCTCATCAGTGTCTTATAACTTTCTGCATACAGATCTTGCCTCCTCAGGTAGGTTTTTTCCTAGGCATTTTATTCTTTTTATTGCAATGGTAAATGAGAGTGTTTCCTTAATTTGTATTTCTGATTTTTCATTGTTAGGAAATGCAAGAGATTTCTGTGCATTAATTTTGTATCCTGCTACTTTACTAAATTCAATGACTAGCATTAGAAGTTTCCTGGTAGCATTGTTAGGATTTTTTATGTATAATGTCATGTTATTTGCAAAGCATGACAGCTTTGCTTCTTCTTTTCCAATTTGGATTCCTTTAATTTCTTTTTCTTCTCTGATTGCTGTGGCTAAAACTTCCAAAACTATGTTGAATAATAGTGGTGAGTTCTTGTTCCTATTCTTAGAGGAAATACTTTCAGGTTTTCACCATTGAGAATGATATTTGCTGAGTTGATGTAGTTTCCTTCTATACCCACTTTCTGGAGAGTTTCTTATCATAAATGGGTGTTGATTTTTGTCAAAAGCTTTTTCTACATCTATTGAGGTTATCATATGGTTTTTATCCTTCAATTTGTTAATATGGCATATCACATTGATTGATTTGCATATATTGAAGAATCCTTGCATTCCAGGGATAAACCCCATTGACCATGGTGTATGATCTTTTTAATGTGTTGTTGGATTCTGTTTGCTAGTATTTTGTTGAGGATTTTTGCATCTATATTCATCTGTGATATTTGCCTGTAATTTTCTTTTTTTGTGATGTCTTTGCTTTTGATATCACAGTGATGGTGGCCTCATAGAATGAGTTTGGGAGTGTTCTTCCTTCTGCTATATTTTGGAAGAGTTTGAGAAGGATAGGTGTTAGTTCTTTTATAAATGTTTGATAGAATTCCCTGTGAAGCCATCTGGCCCAGGGTTTTTTTTTTTTTTTTTTTGGAAGATTTTAATCACAGTTTCAATTTCAGTATTTGTGATTGGTCTATTCATATATTCTATTTCTTCCATGTTCAGCCTTCGAAGGTTGTACTTTTCTAAGAATTTATCCATTTCTTCCAGGTTGTGCAATTTATTGGCATATGGCTTCTTGTCTCTCATGATCCTTTGTATTTCTAAGGTGTCAGTTGTTACTTCTCCTCTTTTCATTTCTAATTCTGTTGATTTGTGTCTTCTCCTTTTTTTTTTTTTTCCTGATGAGTCTGGCTAATGGTTTGTCAATTTTGTTTATCTTCTCAAAGAACCAGCTTTTAGTTTTACTGATCTTTGCTATTGTTTCCTTCATTTCTTTTTCATTTATTTCTTATCTGATCTTTATGATTTATTTCCTTCTAACTTGGGAGCTTTTTTGTTCTTCTTCCTCTAATTGTTTTAGGTGTAAGGTTAGGTTGTTTATTTGATATTTTTCTCATTTCTTGAGGTAAGATTGTATTGCTATAAATTTCCCTCTTAGAGCTGCTTTTGCTGCATCCCATAGGTTTTGGGTCATTGAGTTTTCATTGCCATTTGTTTCTAGGTATTTTTTGATTTCCTTTTTGATTTCTTCTGTGATCTTTTGGTTGTTTAATAGCATATTGTTTAGCCTCCATGTGTTTGTATTTTTTACAGTTTTTTTTTTTTTCCTGTAATCGATATCTACTCTCATGGTGTTGTGGTCAGAAAAGATGCTTGATATGATTTCAGTTTTCTTAAATTTACCAAGGCTTAATTTGTGACCCAAGATGTGATCTATCCTGGAGAATGTTTCATGTGCACTTGAGAAGAAAGTGTATTCTGTAGTTTTTGGATGGAATGTCCTATAAATATCAGTTAAGTTCATCTGGTCTAGTGTGTCATTTAAAACTTCTGTTTCCTTATTTATTTTCTATTTGAATGATCTGTCCATTGGTGTAAGTGCTGTATTAAAGTCTCCTACTATTATTACTGTCAATTTCCCCTTTTATGGTTGTTAGTATTGCCTTATTTATTGAGGGGCTCCCATGTTGGGTGCATAGATATTTACAATTGTTATAGCTTCTTCTTAGGTTGATTCCTTGATCATTATATAGCGCCCTTCCTTCTCTCTTGTAATAGTCTTTATTTTAAAGTCTAATTTGTCTGATATGAGTATTGTTACTCCAGCTTTCTTTTGACTTCCATTTGCATGGAATATCTTTTTCCATCCCCTCACTTTCAGTCTCTATGTGTCCCTAGGTCTGAAGTGTGTCTCTTATAGACAGCATATATATGGGTCTTGTTTTTAATCCATTCAGCCAGTCTGTGTCTTTTGGTTAGAGCATTTAATCCATTTACATTCAAGGTAATTATTGATCTGCATGTTCCTATTACCATTTTCTTAATTATTCTGGGTTTGTTTTTGTAGTTCTTTTCCTTCTCTTGTGTTTCCTTCCTAGAGGAATTCCTTTAAAAATTGTTGTAAAGCTGGTTTGGTGGTGCTAACTTCTCTTAACTTTTGCTTCTCTGTGAAGCTTTTGACTTTGATGTCAAATCTGAATGAGAGTCTTACTGCGTAGAGTATTCATGGCTTTAAGTTTTTCCCTTTCAACACTTTAAGTATATCCTGCCACTCCCTTCTGGCCTGCAGAGTTTCTGTAGAAAGATCAGCTGTTAACTTTATGGGGGTTCCCTAATGTGTTATTTGTTGCTTTCCTCTTGCTCCTTTTAATATTTTTGTGTATGTGTTTAATTTTTGTTAGTTTGATTAATATGTGTCTCACTGTGTTTCTCCTTGGGTTTATTCTGTATGGACTCTCTGTGCTTCTTGTATTTGATTATTTCCTTTCCCATGTTGGGGAAGTTTTTGACTATAATTTCTTCAAATATTTTCTCAGACCCTTTCTTGTTTTCTTCTTCTTCTGGGACACCTAAGAGTTGAATGTTGGTGTGCTTAATGTTGTCCCCAAGGTCTCTGAGACTATCTTTCATTATTTTCATTCTCTTTTGTTTATTCTTCTCTGTGGTAGTTTATTTCCATCATTCTATCTTCCAGCTCGCTTACTCGTTCTTCTGCCACAGTTATTCTGCTGTTGATTCCATCTAAGGTATTTTTAATTCCAGTTATCATGTTGTTCATTACTGTTTGTTTGCTCTTTAGTTCTAGGTCCTTGTTAAATGTTTCTTGTGTTTTCTCTATTTTTTTTTTCAGATTTTCGATCATCTTTACTATCATTACTCTCAATTCTTTTTCAGGCAATTTGCCTATTTCTTCTTCATTTATTTGGTTTGTAGTTTTTTATCTTGCTCCTTTGCCTACAAGATGTTTATCTGTTTTCTCATTTTGTCTAATTTACAGTATTTTTCCTCCTTTCCCTATGCTGCCTAGTCATAATTCCTCTTGCTTCTGTTCTCTGCCCCCTGTAGTGGGGTTGGTCCAATATCTTGAGTAGGCTTCCTGATGGGAGGGCCTGTTGCCTGCATTCTGGTGGGTGGATCTGAGTCTTTTCACTCTGATGAACATGGTTGTGTCAGGTGGTGTGTTTTGGGGTATCTTGAGCTTAGTATGACTTTAGGTAGTCTGTATGCTGTTGGGTGGGTTTGTGTTCCTGTCTCGTTTGTAGTTTGGTGTGAGGTATCCAGCACTGGCAGTTGCAGACAGTTGGACAGAGCTGGGTCTTAGACTCTGATAGAGACCTCCATGATAGCTCTCTGCAAATAATATTCCCTGTTGCCAGGGATTCTCTAGAGGCCCAGCATCCTGGACTCAGCACTCTTACCCCAGAGCCTCAGGCCTGACTTCTGTTCAAGGAATCAAGACCCCGCAGGCAATAAAGGAGATTAAAAAAGACTAAACAAGCCCTAGACTAATGGTAAAAAGTTAAGTCAACCAAACAAATACTGAAACAAGGAAACACATTCACAAGAAAAACAAAAACAGAACCCAATAAAACATGAAGCACTAAAACAACCAGACAAAGAACTCCAGAACAAAATCAGACAATTAACAAGAAAACCAACAAAAACTCAAAACCAAAACCAAAATAAAAACAAAGCAGAATGCCAAGTAAATACTGATGCAAAGAGACAAAACAAACTGACAAGAATGATTTTTTGTAAAAAGAGAGAGAGATAGGGAAAGGAGAAAGAAGACAGAATGACAGAAAAGGAATGTAGAAATGGAAATATATTTTAAAAATTCAAAAAGGAAGAGAAAAGAAAAAGAGGAAAGAAAGAAAAAAAATGACATACAAACCCCAGAGAAATGAAAACAAGGACCAATTATAACAAGGACTAAATAGAAACAAGGACCAAATATAACAGAGATCAAGGAAATGACCAGATCCCCAAAAATGATCCCCAAAATGAAATCAAACAATTAGAATTAGAACTGAAATAAAGGGAAAACCTAAAAACAAAAACCAAAGCAGTGTGTCAACTGAAGAATAAAACCAGGAAACAGAACAGACCAATAATAATGATTAAAAGTAAAATAAGATAAAATAAAATAGAAAGGGATAAAACACAAATCAATAGAAAAGCAAAGTATAAATGGAAATATAAAAAAAAAGAAGGAAAAATGTATTAAAGAAAAAGAAGAAAAAAAAAAAAAAAAAAAAGAGGGGGAAAGAACTCACCACAACAGAAAAGCCACCTAGAATAAAAATATATAAAAAGAATAAAAATAAAAATATAAGTAAAAATAGAATAAAAAGATACGTTTAAAAACAGGAAGATCCCATAAGACTAAAATAGTAATTAAAAAAAAAGAAGCCAGGACCAACAACAGAATGAATCAAAACGATAGAATTAATAATAATTCTGTTTCCTTGGTGTCTCAGTTGTAAATGTCCTTATATACACCTCAATCCACAGGCCAGTTTTGCCTCCCCAAGAGGTCCTCCTCTCCCTCCAGGTTGGACTCTGGACATGCTGTGGGCCCTGTGAGGTCCACTTGGGCTCTGATCTGGCCCAATTCCTGCATGTGCTTGCTCCCAAAGTCCACAGCTGCCAGAGCTAGACCTTTTTCATTTGTGGGAACAATCATTGTCTACTCAGATATTCCAAAGACACAGGGTCTACCTAGCTGATCGTGGGAATTTATTCTGCAGCTTGTACAGCTGACAGAAAGATTTTCAATCCTCTTCCTTAGTGCCCCTGTCCCTGGCATTCAGCTTTGGTTTTGTCCCCACCTCTGCATGTGGTCCAACCATAGGAGTCTGGTCCTGAGGATGCCTTAGACCTCTTGGGTCTGCCTCAGTGAGGGCTTTATTTATTGTTCCTCTGCTGTCACCAGCATGTGGGGCAAGAGAGGCTATGATAGTGGTTCCTGCCTCTGTGTGTGACTCAGCAGTAGCACCCTGCTTGGATAGTGGGAGCCTCATCAGCAACACCAAATGCACAGGAATGCTGGCAGCCACAGGTGTAGGAAATCTGGCCCTAGTGAGGGTCTTTACTGGTGCTTAGCATAAGGTGCATGAGGGCCAGCCCTCAGAGGGCTTTTTGTAGTACTCTGCAACTAGCAGCAACAGCCAGTCCTGGAGAAAGCTTCCTTTATTGTTCCTCTTGCAGGCCCTGGCGTGGGGAGGGAGAGGGTACAATAGTGGCTCCTTCCCCTGCGTATGAGTCAGCAGTAGCACCCTGCTTGGATTGTGGGAACCCTGTTGGTGGTGCCAATTGTACAGGGAAGCCAGTAGGCACAGATGTAAGAGGATTGGCCCTAGTGATGGCCTGCACTGGCCAGACTTTTCTTGGCCCTCAGCAGCAGGCATGCTAGGGCCAGCTCTTTAGGGGGCTTTTTTATTACTTGTTGACTGGCACTCAACAGCCAGGCCTAGAGGGGACTTCCTTTATTGTTCGCTGCAGGCGCCAAGAGGCTACAATAGTGGCTCTCCCCCTGAGTGTGACTCAGCAGTAGCGTCCTGCTTCCACAGCAGCCCAGTCTTTGCCAGTAGGCATTCCCTGTTGCAGATTTCTTCCCTCCTGTCCCCTCAGTCCATCACCCCACAGCCAACAGTGGTTCTCACCATGGGTCTGTTTTCTGGTCCCCATGCTCCAGCTCCCAGACCCCCTGAACTCCTGTGAACACACGTCTCAGTCTGTGGCATGCAGGGCCATGGTACGGAGCATCTGTGTGTTTCACACTCTTTCCCATCTGCCATAGATTGGCTGCTTCACCCTCTTTGGACAGCCTCAAATGCCTCCCTTCTGTCCCAATCAAATTCCCCATTGGAGAGGGGATTTCCTTGTCAGATAAGGGAGGTTCCCCAAATTCAGTAATCTCTCCTCTGCTTCAACTCCCCCGCCCCAGGGTACAGGTCCCATCCTTTTTTTTTTCTCCTCCTCTTTCTCCTTTCTTTTTTTCATCCTTCCCAGTTATGCAGGGATATTTATAGTCCTTTCTGGTGTCCAAGGTCTTCTGCTAGTGTTAAGCCAGTGTTCTGTGAGAATTGTCACATCTATTGATGTATTCCTAATGCATTGTGAAGAGAGACAAACTCCACGTCCTTCTACTGCTCCACTATCTTTCTACTCTTATAACAGTCTTAGCATTAATATTTCAGTTCTAGAATTTTCATTTGGTTCATTTTTTATAATTTCCCTTTCTCTGTTTATATTCCCTATTCATTCATTGTGAGCCTCTGTTTTCTTTATTCTGAACATGTTTTAATGGGTTCTTTAAAGTCCTTATCTATTAATATCACATCTGAGTCATTTTAGGATATGTTTCTGTTGATATACATGTAATTGGGGTATTGGAAGAAGAGAGAGTGGGGAGAAAAAAAATTTAGGAAATATTGGGTTGGCCAAAAAGTTCGTTTGGGTTCCATAACAGCTTTTGGAAAAAACCCAAATGATCTTTTTGGCCAACTCAATATATTAGTTAATGTAAAATAATTTTTTATCTTTTCTTTCAATATTTGAAAGCCATATTAATATTGAAACCTAAAATTATAATACTAGGTCATGGGTGTTGTAACACAGGTAAATACAATCTATATCATAACAGTAATACACAGGATGGGGCAGGATTAATGTACCCAAAGCACTGCATAGTTCTTATACTTTATATGAAGCTGTATTATATTAACTCTAAGTGGACTCTGGTAATTTAAAGGTTCATACTATAACCACACAACAATTACTAAAAAGCACAGAAAACTATAGCTAAAAAGCCAATAGCAGTATTAAAATATAATAATAAATATTTTATTAACCCAAAATAGTGCAGGAAAGAATGAAGAAAAATTATACAGGGGTATACAGAAAATAAAAAGCAAAGTGGTAGACTTAAAGCCAACCATATTGATAATTACTTTATACTCTAGTTTTTCATTGCTTTGATTGGTCAAATACTGGGTAAAATGCTTTAAGGCTTCTTTATAGTTTTCTTTAAATCTCATGGATTTTGTACAACTTTTGCTTTATAAATCTGATACTATGATATTTACCCTTAATGGGGTCAATTCAATTTCATCTTCTCGTGGATTGTAAACATCTTATTTTTCTGTTGAAGGGTCTTTTTAATCTCAGATGTGTCATTTTGAAAAAAACATTTGTTGCATTATATTTTAATTTAATATTACTTTTTAAGTTAGATATTATAATCCTATTATTCTTATTTATATAACAGGCAGTGTTTACCTGTGCCATTTTATAATCCTCCCTTGTTTTAAAGTGATTTGTGGTGTTTTATTTGACTATAATCTGTTTTTATATAATGTGTTTCCTCCATTTCACTCATTTAGAAGATATGTTGCATGTGTGTTTTGATTAGTTTAGGTTACTTACATACCTTTAAATTATATGGTGAAGCAAACGTATTTTTATTTTGATCATCTTAATAGAGGCTTCCTTTTTTGATAGAAGAAAATAACATGTCTATGAATTCCTTATTCATGTAATAAAATAATTAATGACTGAAAATAATTTTTTTATTTATTAAATGTACATTTAAAGGTGGTAGGGTAGATTCTGTGCTGGAATGGTTGTAAACCTTGAATTTTTAAAATTTTCCAATTACTCCATGAGATATGTATTAGAATGTTATAAATTTGACATATAATATATGTAATGTATTTTATATATTTGCCTAAATAGTGAGGATACTCAATCTGCCTTTCTCAAATTGCTCTTTTAAGTAGCAAATGTCTTTATATAGATAAAGCAGCTTGGAAAAATTTAGAGCATAACGCTGCAATGAACAGATGCTGGGAACAGCAACAATAATGGTAGCATTATAGTAACTGGTTGAGGCAGTATTTGAACCCAGATATATCTTAACTGCCGAACTGTTTGCTTAACCATTATACCTTGATTCTATCCACATCTTTGCTTCACTTTGTGAAATTTTAATCCCATGGTCACATATTACATTTGTACAATTATATTCCATTACAATATCTGTACAAATACATCACATTACACAGTCATATTATTGAATTTATTTCATCATTGCATTCTGTTTTGCAGCACTAGATACAAAATGATCAACAATTAATTACATATCAAAGAGAATTTGGTTGTCACCTCTTGCTCCATAGTACCACCTTCACATCGCTTTTATTTTATCTTTCCCCTGCCTTGGCAGTATTATGTTCTCAAGGAGAACTGTTCAAGAAGCACTCTGGAAATAATACAATTCCTCAATCTTAATATTATTAGTCCTTCTTTGCACTTCCTCATAATTGTTTTGATTAGTCATTTATCTTGGTTATAAATGAAAGATATACAGCATAATACCTTAAAAGAGGGAAAGGAAATTCATGAGCTTCTATAACCATGATGAGTCTAGCTTCAGTCTCAGTGGAATCCAGGAGCCCAGGATCTAAAGAAGCATCTGAACTTGTGCTCATTTCTCATCTTTTAGTTCTATGTTTCTTGGCTTTGATTAATTCTTCAGTCATTTTTTTCTTTAGATGATTGGCAAAAAAGCCATTTTAAGTTCTAAATTCAGCTATCTACTTTGCAATTTTAGTAAAATGTGAAGTTTTCTCTCTGCTTTCTCTATAGAAGTCCAAAGGTGGAGAGATGGGCCTGACTTGAGTCACTAAGATAGTCACTGACCCAAGAATGGAAACACTGGTTATATTCACTGATCCAAGAATAGGCACTCTGGTTATATCCCCATGGAGATACCCCCATGATTATCAGCTTTTCTGATACCTCATAATGTAGAAGAGAATGTCTTGTTCCCTAAGAGAAAGGGAAAGGGAGTTAGTTGCAAACATGGCCAGACAGCTATAAAGCATAAATGCTACCACCCACCACTTGTGTGCTAAGTGCTCTAATGCAAGTCTTTATGACCACGTATGTCATATTGATAATTACAAGCAGCTTATATTATCAAACAACCCTACATACCACCAAATATGCGCTATAGCCTGATAGACAAAAGCAAGGACACCCTCCCTGCTGGAGTAAGTTCACTGGTCAGTTAATCTAGTTGTTCTGTTTTGCTTTTGTGGAAGAGCTCAGTTTTCTAGGGGTCTTAGAAGCTATATGATGACAGTGGTTGGAGAGTTCCTTCTTTGTGGACTATTATGACTTAAAAATTCCTTTTATCAGGGCTTCAGGGTTAGGCTTTAAGTTTCTAATTTATATATGGAATTCTTTTGAAGCACACAGGCAGTTAAACTGAGGAAACTTCTTGGGATATGAAACAGTATCAGGCACCATTACTTATCATGGTATTTAAATCATGACTCTACCATTAGAGAAAAAGTGGTTCTTTCTGTCTTGGTCTCAGGCTGCCAAAGTGAGTAATAGAGCATCACTTATTTCCTGAGGCAGTAATCTCCTAAATGGGCTCTTAAGGGCCAGTGGTGTATACCTTCCATTCAGGAAAGAAGTGTACATCTGGAGATGTTGGTAAAGATTTCTCATGTCACTCTGGCTTGGGAAGAATATGGCTATTGAAGATTTTCTACTTTCATGATCATTTGACCTTCATGTTCCTTATATTTTGTACACAGAAAAGACTTCTTCACAAAGCTATATGCTATACCCTGCTTTTAAAAGGGCAGCTTGGGATGGCACGTATTCCATTGTAGCAGCACCACTATGACTAGCTACACACCCTTAACATTATTTTTTGATTGAGACCCAAAGACTTCAGGTCCTGACTGTCCAAAAAGCCATGTCAATGTACTGCTTTGGTATAATTTCAAAATAACTGCCAATTTTCCATTGGAAAGCCCAACCAGTTAGACACAGAATGTAGGAATATGGTGGAACTTCCTCAAAGGAACTAGGGGAGTGAAGAATGTAATGTACATTAGGCACACAAGTTATTATTCTTTTTTCCTTTGATTCCTTCCCATTGAATTATGATTGAGCTCCCAACCCCCACCCTACCTGCTCATCCTTCACCTCTGTGAGGCTGTTTCCAGGCTGTTGTAGAATTGAGTATGTAAAATTAAATTAATATTTCTCCTAACACTTGTAAAGTAAACAAAAGGAACAAATTTGAAAAAGAAACAATGTTTCTGATATAGAAATGGGGCATTAGCCTTTACTACAAATGGAAAGGTTTCATCCACATAAATGAAGATAGTACCAGATGAAGGAAAACACTGGGGATCATTCTTTTCTCTAATTGCAATCAGGGTACAGATTTTTAAATTTTAGTTGCAAACATATAAATGCAGTTTTAGCAACGCTCAACTTGAAGAAGCAGCTGCTATTGTTCTGGGTAGACTACAGGGGAAGCAATACCAAATGCATGTTGTATTTATACAATTTAAAATGGCAGTGCCCAGTGTTTTCTGTCTCTGACATCTAACTGAGAATCCTTCTCCAGACAGCATAGCTAGGGTCAGACCACAAGGAACTCTCTTCAGCATATTCCACACCTTTCTGGGTAGGACTGACCTTCCTCTGCCCTGATTCGGAGGACAATTAGATTCATCACTTAAAAAATTAGAGGTATAAATTGAGAAAAAATTAGAAAAAAATCTAAATAAAGTTTCAGGAAGAAGTTGTATCATCATTCTTAGACTTGTTTATAATTTTGTTCAGTTACCATTTTTAATTATTGTCAGTGTTCCTTCATCCTTCATAAAGCATAAGTTTGAGATTGTCTTTTTCACATTGAGATATTAGTGCTTCTCACACTTTCTGATCATGGTATGTGCTTAATAAATGCAATGATTAAAGAATTGGGTGATTATATGTATTTTATATATATAGTCACATGTTTATATGTTATGCATACATACCTATAAAAAGATATATATAGATTCAGGAATATGCAACTGCATACATGCACACACATATATGTTATTCTTTCACTCTGGTGTGAGTTTTAGTGAGTGAAAAAATGTGTAACATTCAAAGGATAGAATGAAGAAAGCTTGCTTGAGGTGAGTATCAGAGATGCAGGTGGATATAACACAGAGAACAAGAGGGCATTGACAACTTCACATTGGATGTCTGCACTATACTGAGTTCCATGGAATCAGCCAGTGGAAGGATTGTACTCTTTTTGTGTCTGCTACTATACCAGGCATAGAGGACACGCTACAGCAGTGCTTCTATAGTGAATAAATTGCCAAAAACATGAATGATTCAATTAATGGGCAAGTGGATTTTTTCCCTGCCTGCTGTGGAAAGTTTCTTGTCATTATTACCTCCATGAAAGAGAGAGTTGTATCTGGAGATAACCCATAGCTAAAATCATGCTGAGATTTCATTTTTTAGGTCATGATGGGTCTTTTTTTAGACTGTCATAAATGAAGATTACAAACATAATACTGTATGTGCTTAAATGGACACAATTTCTTCCTTTTGAGGGGTTGTTCTTTGATTAATATTATGCATTGAATGAGCAAATAGATGCAGAAGTAAATGTGATAATACTATCCTTTCATTACCACTTATTGAGATTTTGCTATATGCCAGCCACATGCTTTACTCTATATCTATTATCATCTTTCTCATATAATCTACATATGTACATCTATGTAAGGCTTACACCACTTAATGAGAAACTTTAATGTTTAGAGATCAAGAAAGGTGTCTTGGGACATACATTGCCCTAGTGACAGAACAGCTTACCTCTACAGCAGTGGGGCAGAATCCCCACCACAATAAAAATACAAGCGTACTCCCTCACATACTCTACCTACTTTTCCTCTCCCCTTTTAATCCCTGATTCTGGATAAGATGTAATAGGCATTAGATGGTTATGATCCACTTTCATGCATTGTCTTCAGACACTCAGAAACCTCCAAAAGTAAAAAAAAAAAAAAGGAATTAAAACTAAAACTATACAACAGCTTACATTATGTTACTAAATAAATAATGTGAAGTGTAAGAAAGTAAGGGAGTATGTCACTAATTGAAGTCATATGTAAGGAAGAAAAATACCAGGGGAAAACAATATAAGAACCATCATCATCGCCATGATAGATAGCATTTTTATAGCACCAGTCTATTCTAGCCCATATGGCTTGCTGCTTTATATAATTCTACCATATAATTTTTAGAGAAAACCTAGGTATTACTCTCTCCATTACAAAAATTATTTATCTTAAGGTAAATAATTACCAAATAGCATATATGTTAGTCTAACACTGAAATTCTGGATTCGAAGCCCATGTTCTAGGATATCACTCTGTGTACCAGCATGGAATATGTTTTAAATTCATCTCTTCACTCTAAAAATATTTATAGATCATGTACTATGAGAAAGGAACTGTTCTAGGCAGTGGAGAAATAGCTGTGAGCAAGAGAGTAAGGGTCATAAAATATGTTAGTGGGTACAATTGCATACTCGTTAAGGAGATAGATGCCAGCATAGGTTTCCTGGATTCAAATTCCCATTCACCATGTTTTCCTGGTTGTCTCTGTGGTGAGAGGAAGTGAGATGAGCCAGCCATTACCACAATTAAAGGAGATATGTTGGGGAAAGTTTCACTTAGCTCAACATCTGGCACTCTTGTGTGTTAAAATAAATATTACTTGCGACTCTTTGAGAAAACATTCATTTAAAAATAATTGATTGTGTTACATACATCAAATGCTGGCTCCTGAAAAATATCACCAAAGCTATCTTGCTCCCTGATGAAAGCAAAATAGAGCCCACCTAGGCAGAGTCTCGGGTGTATCAGAGAGGGAAAGACATCCCGAAGTTTCATTCAAAATGGATCTTTCAGTGTGGGGGTTTGAGAAAGAAAGCAATACAGAATTCCCCTTGAGTGGTAGGGTTTGGGTTCTAACATCAAGGTCTGGTTTTTCTTCTTCTAGAATTAAGTTATCTGAGAATCACTTCTTAGAGGAGAAACCAATAGGTAAAAATAGAACCTGGGTGATGTCAGAGAGTATACTAAAGGCAGAATATAGCATATCAAGGTAGCAGCTTATTCCAGTGTGCAGGACTTAGCCAAGAGACTTTTGCTTCACTAATCCAATACCAGTCTTTCAGAGCTACACAATGATCTGTTTAAAGCCAAAATACCCTACGAGATTGTCAAATAGTTTTGTAATGTTTCAGTTTTATTCATCAAGAATAGTTTAGTGCTAGACAATAAATTTTGCACTTCATCAATATCATTGTAGTTTATCAATGTCATTAGTAGATCTAAAGCAAGAGAAAAGTGGTGGGTTTTACTTATGAGATCTAAGAAAATTAGACACTTCCAAATAGATACTGTCTGTTCTGTAGTTCTGATACAAGTTCTATTCCTGTGAAAGTTCAGTTACAAAAGCTGACTTCATCTTCATAGACATAGGAAACTCCTTTTCCAGATATGACAGAATGGTGATTTTAGATTTCTGATTGTGTAGTATGTTGTTATGTCATCTATTAGTTGGGCCTCAGCTACTGATTCATTTCAGAGGATTGGAGCCAAGAGAAATTGGGTGGCTTACAAGGGAAAATGTGTAAAAACTCAACAGTCAGTTTGATTGTATGCTTTAACCCTTCACACATAAATTGTAACAGATATTAGATTCATACTAAAGACTGATTACATGCAAAATAAATAAAGCAATATAAATAATAAATGCCTTAGAAGTAACATAAATAAATGTAACCTAAACCTTAAACCAGGTAGATAAGAAAATAAATAATAAAGCAATACAGATTAAACCTGAAAATTTATCATATTTTTTGTGGATCTCGAGGGAAACCATTTACATTGCCATCTACTTGTTTTGAAGGTCTTTGGTAGAAGCTGTTTCTTTCCAAAGAACATCTGCTTTTAATGGATTCCTAAGATTTCTTAGCCTGAGGTCTCCAGTAATTATTTAATTTGGTTTATGCCTCTTTGATTGAAAAACATCACTCTAAGTATCAAGCTCATGGAATTTTACTTCTGCACTAGCCTCAACAATGTCTGATAGAGTTTTTTTCTTTCCCCCAGAGTTTGAAGGCTATCTTTCTCTCCCAAATTTTAGACCAGACCTCCAGAATTTAATAGTTGTTTAGGATATTGAGGAAAGCTATTTGTGCCTTTTGATTTGAAGGAGACTAACCTAAAACCAATCCAGCAGAAGTTTCCACTTGTTTAACTGCTATGACTATTGCTACTGGGTCAAGACAGATATGTTAGTAAGGTGGTCTCTGAGGATTCCAATGAAAGTTGAATCAGAACACCAAGAGTTTGTCCACATTACTCAGATATGAAATGGTAGGAAGTTTTATTATAATTACAACTGGATGAATTGCCTGCGTCACCTGCAGTATTTGGCCAGGATTGCTTACAATAGTGTGGAGTCTAGAAGCACAGGTGATATTCCTAGATTCATACATTGTCCTGTTACTCACTCGAAACAATTCAGTGAACCCCAGGAGTTAAGGTCATTGTCATTAAAGCAAACTTTGGGCCATGGGAGTTTGAGAGTATCTGAGAATGTTGCTAATCTGAGCTTAAGATTTCTGTTTATTCTATCCTTTCTGAAGATTGGAGCAATATGGACAATAGGGTTACAATGTGACTGGAAGAGATGTGCAAAGCTCTTCAATTACAATCTCATTAACATGATTGTGCCTAGTACTATCTCAGAGATAGTTTGGCAACACAAAATCATGTAATATATTGCTTCTGGCAGAGCTGGAGTTCTCCAACAAGGCTTTAATCCACCCACCCCATGCCCCCCAAATAAGCAAACAATGATATATTTAAAATACATTCCAGAAGGTATGAAATCTGTTTGTACGTATTCCAAGGAACCCTAAGGTTTGGGCTCTTATCCATGTCCCACCTTTATAGTTTTACCAAGGACAAGAAGTGAGGCATTTACCACAAACACCCTGAGTAATCTTAGCAAAGTTTCTCCACCAATGTTGATTATGTACAGTAGCCTATTTGTCTTTGCTGTGGTGTATAGTTTCATGTTAAATGTTTGCAATTCTACATTTGGGGTTGCCTGGTACTACTGTTCATAATGAGAGTGCTAGAGATTATTCTCATGTAATTTACCTGCAGATTTCTCCCAGTAACCCTCTGCTAACTCTAGAGCCAATGTCTGGCATTATATAACAGGTTATTTGAATCTCTCAAAAGATTTAATCATGAGGGGCAGGACCTCAGGGAGCACTGTCTGCTGGGGCATTTCCTTTGGCTTCCATGGTATCCCTTCTTGTACGATTGTTTACTTTGATAATAGCCACCTCTTTAGGGAACTTCAGAGCATTCTGCTGACCGTTCTTCATTGAGGCTCCTGTTGAGATCAAGAACCCTGTTTATTCTCAAAGAATTCCAAAATCATGGACTACATTCAAAGTTTATTTATTATCTTTCTGTATCTCTCTCGTATCTCTCTCTAACAGATCAGATCTTTGGAGTGTAATGAGTTCTGTCTTCTGCATATGTTTTGCCTTGGAGCATAGCCCAAATACACTGTTGATTTTCCTGAGTGGACAAATAAGTATTGATCCAAAATTACACTAACAAAAAACTAGAACATGAATCTACCACTATAAAATATACTGCTTCAAGGAGTCATTGAAAATAAAATGGTATTTGGGTGTGGTACTATAGGGAAACAGGGAATAATGATTCTATGTATGGCTCCGAAGTCCTAAGCAAATCTCTATTTCTGCCAAGTAGGTTTTTGGATTTGGAGGATAAAGGTATTATAAGAACTGGTACAAGTTTTTGATGTGTTTTTAATCCTTTTCAGTTCCTGGTTTCAGAAGATACTGTGTAAGCTTGTATAGCAATTTAGATGAATAAATCTAGACCTTATTGGGTTTTAGCTCAAACAATCCTATGTATATTAGTAGAAATTCTTGTGCACAGAAATGTTGGGTGCTTCCTTGAAATGCTCAATTTGTGTTCAATTTAGATACAAAAGTAGCAGTAAATCAAGTTCCAAATTATCTATAAATTCTTTATGAGAAGGGGAGTCCTCAGGGACTCGAGGCCTAGACCACCCAGAAAGTGTTTAGTTTGCAATTCCATTTATACAGTAAATCTCTACCTATCAAGAAAGCAGAGATGGTTTTACAGTGGAAGAAAGAGTGTAATTTAGTCAAAGTCTGAGGGCGATATGTCATAGGTTGTAACATGGGGAATGTCTAAGGGTTATCGGATAAACCTACCACCTGAATACTTTGTCATTTCTGAGGAACAAATTGTATAATAGTGGTAGTGTTTCAAATTGATATTGTAGCACCCATATCAATTTTTTAAATTGTAAGTTTATCCTTTTAACATTTAAAGAAAGTTTTCCTTTTGACTTTAAGGGCAAAATGGGTTATTAGTTGCTTGACACATACTTGAAGTACCTTGATTGATTACTTATTTCATTTTTTTCCTGTTTAGATTCTCATCTAATGCAAGACAATTATTTTCCCAATGTACCTAATGTTTACAGGTGTCTGAGATGGGAGGATGTAATCTTGTCTCTAGTCTGATTTTGTTTTTATTATAAAACTCAAAATGTTTAGTGAGGTGCTAGAGATCTGATAATGTGACTATTTCCCATCCTAAGGTTTTTTTGTTTCTGTTTTTCATATTAAATCCTCTATTTCTGGCTAGAGTTTATATCCTGTTCCATGATTTTTAGCACTTTTCATCTAATGTAAAGTACATTATTTAATATTTTTAATGTGTCTGCCTTCTTGCACTAGAATATAAACATGCTAAGCATAGAGATTTTTGTGTGTTCTTTACTATACTAATACCAATTCCCTGACTGTGAGAGACATAAAAAATAACTTAAATTTGAAAATCAAATGCTAAATTTACTTCAAATTTATTGGTCTGGTAAGGGAGAAACTGCAAGAGAAATTTCACCTTTTTGCTTCTTGAAGAAAAGAGCAAAACTAAATAGAATTTTGAGGATGAGTGGAATTTAGGCTAAATTTATAATAAGCAGTGTTTTGAGTAAATCAAAGCAAAAATGGAGCTGATCTGATGGGGTTGGTTTGATCAAAGCCAAATAGAGATGATTGGAAAGATTGGAGAGTAGGTCAGTTCTGGTTGTGTTTGCTAAAGGTAGGAATTAGTTAACCAGTTTTGATCACTTTTACAGCTTCTTGAGTACTGGGTAATTCTACCAGGCAAAAGTAGAATTTGCAGCATTTTTGTGCATGTGGATGATGTCCTTCAGGCAAGGGTGGCATTTTTAAAAATCTCACCATCAAAACCTGGAAAAACACAGGGAACATAAAAGTGGGAATGTAATGTTATAATCATCTAAATACTCTAACTTGCCTTGGTACATAATTGCAATTTTTCCTAAATTAAAAAAAAATTAAATATGAGTAACATTTGAAAAGTAACATTTTTTGCCAATCACTTAAAAAATACAGTTGACCATTGAACAAAATGGGTTAGAGATGCAAACAAGTATCCCCACCCCAGTTGAAAGTCTGCATATAACTTTACATTTGGCACTCTGTATCTGTGGTTTTGCTTCCAAGCATCCACATCTACAGATTCAACCAACTGTGGATCCTATAGTACTGTAGCACATATTTATTGAAAAAAATCCATATATAAGTAAATCTACACAGTTCAGACCATGATGTTCAAGGGTCAACTGTACCAATGAAATGGAAAAATTCCTTAAAAACACAAGTAGGAAAAAAAATTACAAAAAGAAATAGAAAGTATAAATTGTCCTACACCTGTTAAAGACATTCAATCCAAAGTGAAAATCCTTCCAAACGAGAATACTCTAGGCATAAATATTCTCACCAGTAGATTTTTACAAGTATTTATGAAAAAATATATTATTAATTCTAATTTTCTCATAATAGCTTAACTAAACCTGATGACACTGTAAAAGAATGAATTTACAGAATATGACTACTACGAATACAGATGCAAACATCATAAATACAATAATAGAAAGTCAAATTGCATAAAATATGTCAAAACTAATGCATCAGAACCACTTGGGGCTTACTTATTTAATAAAAGTTTTTCTTTTATATTCAAAAATTATCTAAAACTTTTGGTTTCAACTCTGACATGTGAAGGGATCAGAAATCATTATTTCTGTTCTTACAAGATAAAAATGGGCAAACTGAGAAAAATCAATGATTTCTTTGGATCCATCAGAGACCCGAAGCTGCAGGGAAAACTGCCACCCTAAAATCTGGAGATACAGACATCCATTGAGATCCAGGTGAGATCTGCTTATCTGAAACAGAAGCTACAAGTTGGTAGGAAAATGAATAGCTGGACTGAATGCGGACTAGAGTGAAAGTGAGAAACTTCTGGAAACTCTCACACTTTGTGGGCTTTACCTACAATAACCTCACATGTTTCTTATGGTAAAGATTTGAGAAAAACCCCCAAGACACCCTATGAGTCTGGAACTGGGGTGCTGGGGAAGAGTGATCATTGTTAAATACGCACCAAGAATTTTCCATAACAAAAGCCTAATCTTCAGGGGGAAGTCTTCGGCAAAGTATTATCACACTTGAGGGAGGGCATTTCTCTAATTCTGGCCTCTAGCCATTCTATCTTACCAACCAGAGAACACACACACGCAGAGACACACACAAACACAATTGTCAACAGAGTTCAATGCCTCAAGGAAATAGATTGGGAACACTAGAGTCAGAACAAGGAGAAAAACAACTATGCTAATGAAGAAATACTTGTGAAGGTCACAATCCTAAGACACAGGCACATAAAAACAGAGACTTATTCAAAAATGTGGATCACTCAACTCCCCCACAAGCTTACCATTCCACAATAGACTTCATTATAATAGCGGATTATACTTCACTCTAATAGTGGATTAGAGTTGAAAGAGCTGCAAGACACCAACTCTCAGGGGTACTTAGGGAAATTCAGAATCAAGAGAGGAGATGAACACACTAAAGGAATTTGACACTACTGATACCTCTAGCAACAGCAAACATTAAACAGAACACAACTCCTAGTTAGATTACTATAACTTTTACACTAAAGATTTATTTATCTCAATTCCTAATACCAGACACAACTCAACAAAAAATTACAGTGCAAGTTATATGACAAGAAAAAAAAGTCTGAAGAGACAAAATAATGAATCAAACCAGACTCAGGACACAGATGTTGAAATTATCAAATGGGGAATTTAAAATGACTGATTAATATGTTAAGAGCTCTTAGGGTAAAAGAAGACATCATGCAAGAATAGATAGGTTATATAAGCAGAGAAATAAAAACTATAAGAACCAAAAGGAAATGCTAGAAATAAAAAACACTGTAACCTAAATGAAGAATGCCTTCAACAGACTTATCACTAGACTCAACACAATGGAGGAAAAAAATCAGTGATATTTTTCACAAAATGAAATACAAAGAGAAAAAATAATGGAAAGACAGAACAGACCATCCTAGAACAGTTGAACAATTTTTTAAAACGTAATAGACATAATTGGAATACCAGAATGACAAGAGAGAGTACAGAGCAGAAGAAATTTTCAAAGTATTATAGTAATGATCAAGGATGTTCCAAAATGAATGACAAACATTAAACCACAAGTGCAGGAAGTTTAGAGAATGTAAAGCAGGAAAAATGCAAAGACACACACACACACAGAGAATAACAACATTAAAGCCTAGGCTTATCATATTCAGCTGAAGGAAACCAAAGACAGAAAATCTTGAAAGAAACTAGAAAAATACCCACAATGCATTATCTATAGAGAATTACAGTGAATTATAGTGGACTTCTTATCAGAAACCAGGAAAGTTAAAAGAGAGTGAAGTGAAATATTAAAATGTTACAGGAAAAAAAATCTACCTTGAATCTATATCTAGCAAAATTATTCTTCAAAAATAAAGGAGAAATAAATACTCTCAGACAAACAAAAACTGAGAGAATTCTTGCCAACAGACCTGCCCTACAAGAAATGTTAGAAGTTCTTCAGGAAGAAGGAAAATTATACAGGTCAGAAACTTGGATCTCCATAAAGAAAAGAAGAGCATTGGAGAAGAAATAAATGAGGTAAAATAAAATTATTTTCTTATTCTTAAATAATCTAAAAAAAAGTCTAAGGTAATAATAGTAACAAAATATTGGTTGATTATGGCATATGGATAGTGAAATAAATTATAGCAATGTTACAAGAGATGGGAAGGAGAAATTGAGAATTCTCTGATCTAAGGAAGCTGTCTAAAGAAACTGTACTACACATGAAGTGGTATAGTGTAATTTGAAATTGAGTTTGGGTTAGTTGAACATTTTTATTGTAAGTTTCAAAGAAACCAATGAAAATATAAAAAAGAAAGAATAATTGATATGCTAAGAGGGGAAATAAAATGGAATTGTGTAAAAAGATCAAATAAAAGCAGAAAAGCCAGTAAAATGGGGGAATAAAGAAACAGAATAATGCAATGGCTAGAAAGCAGTTATAAATATGGTATATATTAATCCAAAAATACTAATAATTATTTTAAATGTGAATGGCTTAAATTAAAATACAAGGATTGTTAGAATGAATAAAGAAACAAGACAACTAAATGTTGTCTACAAGAAACCTACTTTAAAATTAAAGATTTATATTGATAAATATAAAGGTATTGATGCTAAAACTAATCAAAAGATAGTTGGAGAAGCTATATTGATTTCAGACAAAGCCAACTTCAAAACAAGGAAGATTATCAGGCATGAAGATTATTTAATGTTAAAGGATCAATCCTTGAAGACATAATAATCATAAACGTGTATGTCCCTAACAACAAAGTGTCAAGATAAATGAAGTAAAAGTTGAAAGACCAAAAGTAGAAATAGACAAGTCTACTATTATGGTTGGAGACTTCAACACCCCTCTAACAGTAATTGGTCAAGCAGGCAGAAAAACAGTAAGAATATAGATGATCTAAAGAATACTATCAATGTTTGTCTGACTTTATGCTTATAGACTACTCCATCCATCAAAATGAGAATACACATTCTTCTAAAGCTCATATGAAATAGTCATCAAAATAGATCATATTATGTTCCATAAAATAGACCTCAACAAATGTAAAAGATTAGAAGTTATACAAAGCAATAATGGAATAAAGCTGGTAGTTGAAAAAGATACAGCTGGGAAATCCCTAAATAGTTGGATTAAACAAAACATTTCTATATAACAGATATATCAAAGAACATTAGAGAAATTTTCAAAATATTTTGAGTGAAGTCAAAATGAAAATACTACTTATCATTATTTGTCAGATGCAGCTAAAACACTGCTTACAGAAAAAAATTCAACATTAAATATATACATTAGAAAATTCAAAAGACCTAACTGCATAAGCTAGGATTTTTATCTTGGAAAAATAGAAAAGAACACTTTAAGCCTAAAAAAAAATAGAAGAAAATTAATAACAATAATTAGAAGTCAGTAAAATTAAGACCAGGAAAACAGTAGAGAAAATGAACAAAAACAAGATGTAGTTCTTTCAAGAGATCAATAAAATTGCTAAAATTCTATCCAGGCTAAGCAAAGAAAAAAAAAAAAAAAGACACAAATGACCAGTAACCAAAATAAAGGAAGAATCATGAATTCTTATCCTATTGATATTAAAAGTGTAATAACAGAATATTATGAACTCTATGCTACCAATTGGATAACTTAAATGAAATAGAACAATTACTTAAAAGACAAACTACCAAAACTCATATAAGGAAAAATACATATTCTGAATAGCCCAAATCTATTAACAGAAATAATTAATAGTTAATAATCTTCAAAAAAGAAAACACCAACCTCAGATAGTTTTGCTGGTTTATTTTGCCAAACAAATACCAGTTCTCCACCATTGCTTCCAGAAAATAGTGAGAGGGGAGACAATTAGTAATTCACTACATTAAACCATTATTACCCTAACACCATAAACAGATAAAGACATTACAAGAAAGAAAGTCTACAGACCAATATGTCATGAGCCCCCTCAAAAAATAGTTAAATCCAATAATATATAGGAAAATTTGATTATATACTATAAAAACATTTGACAAAATCCAATATTCATTTAAGATAAAAACTCTCAGTAAACTAGTAATGCAGAGAAATTTCCTCAATTTGATAAAGAACATCTACAAAAAGCCCTATAGCTAACATCATACTTCCTGATGAGAAACTTTATGCTAATTTCAGAAAAAAGGCAAGGATGTCCTCTTGCACCACTCCTATGCAACATCATACTGAAAGTCTTGGCTACTGCAATAAGATAAGAAAAAGTATTGAGGCATACAGATTGAAAATGAGAGAAATAAAACTCTTTATTCAGAGATGACATAATTATCTACGTAGAGAATCCCAAAGAATCTACAAAGTTAAACAAAACAAAAATCTCCTGGAATTAAATGAGATAAGTGAGTATAATAAGGATAAAGTATACAATGTCAGTATTTAAAAAGTCAATTGCTTTCTATGTACCAGTTATAAACAACTGGAGTTTGAAATAAATAATTTATTTTAAAATATCCCATTTACAGTTGCAATATAAAAGAAAAAACAAGTATATATCATACGTGTGTGTGTGTGTATGTGTAATCTAAATGCAGAAAGTATAAAATTCTGATAAAAGATAACAAAGAAGGTGTAGATAATAGATATTCTGTATTTATGGATTGGAAGACAATATTGCTAAGTCAATTTTTCCCAACTTTTACCTATAGATACAACACAATCCTATTCAAAACTACAGCAAGTTATTTTGTAGATATTAGCGAACTGATTTTAAAGAGGAAGGACAAAAGAACTAGAGTTAACTGAAGAAGAACAAATTTGTAGGACTCACACTACCTTATTTTAAGGCTCTTACTATAAGTCTACCATAATCAAGACAGCATGGTATTGGCAAATAAATAGACATAGACCAATAGTATATAATAGGGAATCCAGAGGTAGATACACACACTTATAATTACCTTATATTTCACAGGAGTTCAAAGGCAATTTAATGCATAAAAAATAGTCTTTCCAACAAATGCTGCTAGTACAGGGGATGTTCATATGCAAAAAGGAGACCTAAACAGAGACCTTACATGTTACGTAAAAATTAACTCAAAAGAAACCATAGAACTAAATGTGAAATGTAAAACTATAAACCTTCTAAAAATAAACATAGGAGAAAATTGATGTGACCTTAGATATTGATGTGAATTTTTAGATACAACACCCAAAGCACAAAATCATGAAGAAAAAAATAAGTTGAGCTTTATTAAAATTAAAAGCTCTGCTCTGGCAAAAGACACTTGAGTTAATGAAAAGACAGAAAAGATTGGAAGAAAATATTTTCAAAACACATATCTGATAAAGGTCTACAATTCAAATTATAAAGAACTCTTAAAATTCAGCAAAAAGTAAACAAACAACCGATTTTAAATGGGCAAAAGATCTGAATAGACATCTCACTGCAGAAACATACGGATGACAAATGAACATATGTAAAAATGCCCTACATTATCTATCATTAGGGAGATGCAAATTAAACAAAAAGATACAACTACACACCTAACAAAATGGCTAAAATCCAAACAACAACTGGCAATGCCAATTATTTGTGAAAATGCAAGCAACAGAAACTGTCATTCATTGGTGGTTAGAATGAAAAATGGTACAGCAATGTTGGAAGACAGTGTGGTAGTTTTTTGCAAAGCTAAATGTTCTACATTTAGCCACTGTGCACCTAGTTATTTACCCAAATGAGCTGAAAACTTAGGTCCACACAAAAACTAGCACATGAATATTTATAACAGCATTATTCATAAGTGCCAAAAATGGGCAGTAAGTAAGATATTCTCCAATAGGTTAATGATTAAAAACACTGTGGTACATCCACATTTACAAAAAAAGACACAGATGAATCTTAAATGCATTTTGCTAAGTGAAAGAAGCCAGTCGAAAAGAATACATACAGTGTGTTCCCATTTATATGACATTCTGGAAAAGGCAAAACTAAAGATATAGTAAACACATGTGGTTGTCACTGGGAGGACAAGGGCTGAATAGATAAAGCACAGTGAATCTATCCTGTATCATACTGTAATGGCATATACATGACATTATGCATTTGTCAAAACCCATAGAACTTTACAGTACAAAGAGTAAACCTTAATATATATGAATTTTTAAAAACTATTTAATAGTTGGGGGATCACAGGGTGGAATATAAAATGTGTGAAAAAAAGAATCTACTATATTACAAATGTATGAAACAACCTCACTGATGGGATTGGAAGGAAAAGGTGCTAACTTAAATAACTAGGGGAGTTAGTGCCATCTGTAAGACTAAAGGCAAAGCAATTGTACATAGCCCTGTACTCACCTTGATAAAGTTGTTTCCCTTAGATGTATGGATTAACAACTCTGAAGCACTACGTGTGTAGTAGAATTAAACAATTAAGTAGATGGTTGGCAGATGGTGTAAGATTTCTTGCTGTTGGAGTAGAAAGTTACAGACGAACAAAAAGGTTAGAATAATCCATGTAATAATGGATTCAAGTTGGAAACATCACTATAAACTTATGTTCTATACATTGGTTGGCCAAAAAGTTCTTTTGGGTTTTAAACCTGAATGAACTTTTTGGACAGTCCGATTATATATGTATATACATATGTAGTTACACATATAAATATTTATAAATATACATATATACACAGTTACTGTGCACGTACATGTTTCCTTAACCTATCAGTTGAGAAAGCCTAGAAGCAATGATAATCTAGTAACAAAAGTCACACCTAGAACCAATATCTTGATTTCTAATACTCTTCTCCAATAAAACAAACCAGGGGTCCTTTCAAAAATGGCTGATTCTATAAAGGGGCAGGAAATAAAAAAGATGAACCTGGAGCATCTTAGAGGGCCAGAAAGTGAGGGAGTGCTAATCTCTCTCTCTCTCTCTCTCTCTCTCTCTCTCTCTCTCTCTCTCTCTCTCTCTCACACACACACACACACACATACACACACACACACACTCACATTGATGGAAGCATGTCAAAGTGACAGGAATCAACCAAAAAAGATTCCAGTAGTCAAAGCTGGGGCAACTTGAACAAATAAATACCATATTATTGAATTATAAACCAAACTGTACTATAATTATTCATGAATCCACACTAATATAAAAACGTGAATACATACATTGGGAGAATAGACAAATTTCTTATGCAGAATAATTAAAAATATACTTTGACTTCACTGAGATGCAATTTAACTCCTCACTCCTCAAGTGTGGTCTGTGCATAGTGACTTCCTTGCAAAGAAGCAATATGAAAATGGCAGGTGGGAGGAAAAATAACTTTACAATGGAGAAACCTGACAGACACTATGTCAGCTAGGTAATCAAAGCTAATATAAATTGTCTTGTCATATTGATAGAATGCACCCTTGATATGATAGGATGAGAATGCTATTTTATATCTATGGTCTTCCTCTCCAAAACCCATAACCCCAGCATAATCATGAGATAATAATTAGACAAATTGCACTTGAGACACACTTGACTAATTGTCCTCAAAAATGGAAAGACAACCAAAACAGGGAAAATGTGAGAAAATTTCATGGTCAAGAGGATCCTAAGTAGATGTGACATTAAAATGTAGCATCCCATATGGGATCATGACCTACAGTAGTAGGTCATTAGGCAAAAACCATGGAAATCTGAAAATAGTGTAGACTCAGTAACAATGTACCAACATTGATTAGTTGTGTGACAAATATACCATACTAATAGATGATGGTAATAATAGGTGAAATGGAGTATGGGATATTTGGTAACTTTCTGTGCTATTTTCACAACTTTTCAAAACAAGTCTAAAACTATTCTAAATTAAGTTTAATTTTAAGTAATTAAAAATCATTCAATGTAATTCATTGTTATAACACAACAGAGGGGAAAAATCATATGATCATCTCAAAAATAAAAAGCATTTGATAAAATACAAAACCTATTCCTCATAAATCTCATGGGAACTGAAAACCTAACAAAATTCTTTAATGAGATGAAGCATATTTACAAAATAAATCAATTGCAAAATCATTGATAATGGAGCTATTGAAAGCTTGAAATTGAAAATAAATTTTCTATCACCATTTCTATCCAACACTATACTGGATATTTTCAGTGCAGTAAGTCATGGAAAAGAAATAAAAGGTGTATAAGGATTAGAAATGGAAAGACATATGTAAATTTCATTATTTACAAGCAACAAAGTGTGTTTATACTTATATGTATGTATTAGTATATATCTCTATCTATATATCTATATCCCCAAATGATATGAAGTAAACAAAATTAGGAAGTTAATTTAACAAAATTGCTATATTAATAAGCAAATAAGTGCAATGAAATGTGTTTATTCAAAACAACAAACATAAAACATAAATATTTTTAAATATAACATTTTCAGGAACATCACAAATATCAATTACATAAGAAAAGACCAACATATATCATTGCAAAACATTATTGAAAGTAAAGTAATGCCTTGCAAGTGAAGAGATATAACATGTTCAGATTGGCAGATTTGATTATATGTAGATGTTAATTCTCCCCCAAATTCATTTTAAATATTCAATGCAATAATATTCCAAATTCAAATCCCATTAGGTGTTTTGTAAATGGTCAGTCTGATTTCAAGGATTATATATAATGCAAAAGAGCCAAGAAGAGCCAAGGTTGTGTTGACCAAAATGAACAAAATTTCATAAATTACATGACAAGATTTCAAAGCATCTCATAAGGTTACAGTAGGTAAGACTGTGTGTACTGACAAAAGATAGAAAAATAGCCTAATGGGAAAAAATAGAGATGTCACAAACAGATCAAGAGTTATATGGTTACTCGATTTATAATAAAGGTGCCATTGTTACATAATGAGGAAAGGATGAAAAAAATTGAGTCCATTTTCCAACCATGCAGAGAAATAATTTCTAGACGTGATGTAAACACATATGAAAAGCAAAACAATAAAGATTCTTGAACATAACATAGGAGAGTAGTATGATTTTGGTGAATGCAAAAAATTAAAGTTGAATAACAATGGCACTAACCATAAAGGAAAAATTGATAAGTTGATTTGCATCAATATGAAAAATTCTGTTTGTCAAACAAAACTTTTGCTTATCAAAATTTATATTCAATAAAAGACCATCATGCATAAGACATGGTAAACTTGTACATGTCAAAAAGTGAGAAGACATTTAAACAGGTCCATCACGAAAGAGGATATCAAAATGGCTAATAAGTGTGTGGAAAGGTACTCAAGGTCATTAGCCATAAGAGAAAGGAATATTCAAACAATAAACACTCACCAAGATGTATAAAAATTAAAAAATCTAGCTATATGTCTATTTAGAATACTCTTTGTGTATAAGACACAGGTACAATAAAACATTAGACAAGGTACAAGAAAAAATCACATATGTATGCCCTAAAAAAATACATGTAAATGCTTATAGTCACACCATTTCTAACAGCAACAACACTGAAAACAAAGTGCCCATCAAGAGTTGAAAGGATAAGTAAATCTCAGAATATGCGCACCGTGAAACAACAGATAGATCATGGGGAAATAAAAATGGAGAGGCTAACATAGTAGAGGAGGGAGAGCCTCAACAGAGGCTCTCTCACATGTAGAATGACCACATTTGTTGGAGCTGGACCAGTAAGCACAATGATGCTTTACCAAAATTTGGGCTGCATAGGGCTAGATAATACCTACACAGTGTGTAATAACAAGAGCTAAGCTAAAAAATTCTTTAGCACAGGAATAACTTATCCACAATTTTCAGAGATGGGTTGAAAAAAGAATCTGCAATAGCAATAGGTATGAAGTACAGGAAGAATGAGAATTACCAGAAATGAAAATTAATCTGGACCCTCCCCCTCTTCAGTGATTACAGAGAGCTATAACTCCAAATAGATCGGTGGACTAATGGAGACTAGCATCTAAGATGCTTAGGCTAGTTCTTTAAGGAAACATGGATATTTTTATGGCTAATTCTTCTCCGTAAGTGACTCATATTGATGATATGATTCTCATGAGAAAAATTTGTACCTGAGCTTTGCTTTGATAATTTAATCAAAGCAAAGTCTTGTCATTCACTGGTATTATTTCTATGGTGCATTATTTGGTTAGATTGAAATTAATATATAGAAAATTTATTTGTTATATTATTTTGAGTTTGCTAAGGTGTTGTGATATTTGTGGATCATAAACAAACTACTCACAATTGAAGGACCATTGCAACTGCAGCCAGAGGTCTGAGATTCAGCTACATGCTTTGCCCATGATAAGTGAGATAGAATAAAATTATAAGCAGCCTGATACTGATATTTAGCTTCTGATTGTCATGTGGCTTCATTAGATTTATTTTAATTGGAAAATCCATGCTATGAGTGATACCATTTTTTTCTGCTCTGTCTTCCTGGAAGATACAGCTAAGAGTTGATTAATAGTAAGATTTTATTTCTGCATAAAGTTTCCTGATAGGTTCTTGAGTCCAAGCTATCTTATTTGCTTCAATTTGACTGTTAGGTGAATCACTGGTCTATATACAAAGGAATGTGTCCCTCCCCCCTTCTTTTTAGTAATACCCTTCCTGTACAAATCACAGAGAAACACATGAGCAATACAAACATGAGATATATAGTTTTCTCCTTTGACCACTGCCCTGATCCTGTTCTTATAGACAAAGACACATGGGGAAGAAAATCCTTTAGCTCAATTCCCCTGTGGCATCATTAACTACCCAGTTGTCCTGTACCAAATCTCTCAGATCTCCAGTCCACTTGGGACCCAGAATTTAAGGATGGCATTAGTAAGAAATTATAGGACAAAGAAATTGTAGGTGTGGGTGGTGCCGTGGTTTGAGTGAATGAGGACATCTTGTCTTGAAGAGATGTGACTGCATAAAAATCGTGCTTAATAAAATTACTCTGGGGCCCAGAAGAGGTGGCAATCCTGGATTATGAAGTGGGAGTGAGGGTTCTTAGCTTCACTGTAGTAGAAACTCTAATCATGGGCTTCAGATAATAAAGCCTCTTGGGAAACTTGTTTCATCCACCTCTTTCTGTCTCCTTCAGATGAGCAACAGTTTCTTTTATATTACTCAGATTTAGGTAGTTTTTTTCTCATCTTTTTGAAATTATACCTAAACTCTCTCTTTTTTTACATTGTGTGTACATTACATAAATTAGGCTGCCTTTGATAACTGTGAAGTGTGAAATAGACTTCTAAACTAGTAAAGACTTCTAGCACATTTAGGTTTATTCTTTCTGACAATATAAATATCATTATGGGTTCTTTTCCTCCATATATATATATATATATATGTATATATGGTGGTATCTTCATCAGAAGAATTTCACTTTTCATTTGAGTGTGCTTTACTGGAAGTTGAAAAAGAATTGTGATTCAACAATACCACTTCTATGGTGCAGTATTTGCTTAGTTCTAAATGCCCAAGTAGACAAATTCAACCTGTTATATTATTTCAGATTTTTAATGTATTACACTTGTGGGTCTTTTTTGGACTATGATTATTCAAGGATCCTGGAAATTGTGAATCCTTGCCATCCACATATTTTTTTCCTTGTGGATGTAAAAATCAATAAAATTAGAAGTTCCTGGTATCCTATCTACTCTTTTAGGAATAGTACCCATGAAGAACAGTTTTCATTTCTGACTACTGTCCTACTACTGTCCTCTTAGACAAAGACTACCGAGAAAGATGACTGTCTGTCCTACTACACCAGGGACACATGAAAGCTACACAGACTAACTTCACTGAATCTACCCAAACCCCAATCTCCTTTGGCACAGGTTTTTAAGAATGCCAACCCTGGTTAGACTTTTCAGGATCAAATGAATGTATAAGTGCAGTGACATGGCCTGTGTCATTACGCAAATCCCCAGCATAGTTTCCATTCTTGGGAAGGGATGTAGGAGTGTTCTAGGCTGTGTAAAACAGAACTATGGAAGCAGATATGATTAAGAGAAAAGAGCAAGTAGTCATTGAAAATTTGTATACGACAACGTGTCATAGAATGAAAGCATCAGGTTGGACAGTGGTTGCTTAGTGACCTGGAAGAAAGGGAATAAAAACAGTCATGCTACTAAGTGGCAAAATGGGAACTGAAACTACATTCTCATAGAAAACCCTTTATTTTTCATTTCAACATGATACAGCCCTATCCTTTTGTATCTCCAGCAACTCAAATATCTGGCAGAATGAATTAAGTGCTGTTGGAAGGACTGGAAATGGTAAGAATCCACATGCCCTTTTCCCTAGTCCTCTGGAGAGATCCACAAAAATTTCCTGAAGTGTTCTGATCTGTGTTTTCAGTCTACAGCCCTATGCATGGGGATGCATACTGGCTGCTACACAAATTGTTGCCTCCAGTTGACTTTCTTTGACTAATGGAACAGGCCCAATGAAAGCAAAATGGTAAACCCTATATTAGGGAGTTCCAAGTCCTAAGGAATCCAACTGTACACTTCCTCCAACAACTCAGGCTATTCTATTCTTTGAACCTTGGAAACCTAACATGAGAGACTACTGACAACATTCCTTGAAACCTTTCTGCAGAAAGTAAACCGGGAGAAGCTAAATGCTGTACTCAGAAACTGAGTCCTTCATTGGTTTTCATCACAGTTCGCTGGGGCATTTTCTAAGTTTACATATATAAATCCATGTGAAGATCAGCATAGACGTTGAATCTCTCCGTTTTTACGGCACTTTTGTTGCCAGGAATTCAAATATACATAGGATAAAAAGTAGGTTGATGGCAAGAACAGGTAGTTTCTCAGACACTGGTGGCTACAATCCACCTTTGAGAAAATATGTAGAAAGAAAAACCAGAAAGAAACTTAAGACTGCAGTTTAGCTGCCTAGTTATAATTACTTACAAGGGGACACAATATTATCTGGGGACCCCAACAAATAAGTAGGCATAACCTGATGGAAAGTCAGCAATTCACTATTGAAAAGTCAAGACATTGGCAAAAGTAATGCTGGAAGAGACTGGGGAAGATGCAAGGGATACAACCTATCTCTGAAGCTTTACCATCTCCTCAAGAGGATCTTCCCCACCCCAGGAAATTAGTCAGAAAATAATTGGAAAATGGTGCAAATTAATGGACAAAATTGACATAATGAAAGAAACTTAGACCAGGAAATGAAATGAACTTATGTGTCTATTTTGTTTCCCCATCTTAAACTTTTCCAGTCCTTTTTTGTGGATACAGAAGCCATGAATTCTGCGGTTACTACTACTTTTCTTGTTTTCTCCTAACCCAGAAAAACATCTAAGATACGGGTGTTTCTGTGACCTTCTGTCTGGTCTTTCTCCTCTGAAGTTCCTATGCAAACAGCTATTTCCATAGAAGAATATGCCTTGTCTCCTGAGGTGCTTGATAATGTCAAAAAGGGACCTGCTGTGTAACCAAGGGATATGATATTCTATATTATGGATGGAGTGTTTTTGGAGTACCTGGGATGCAAAGCATCTAGGTTGGTAAATATGTGCTTTCAAAAACAAAAGGGGGCTATGAGAGAACAGCAGTCTCACCCAGTGCTGAAAAAGTACACCCAAATTACAGGAAATCTATATTTATGGGCAGAAAAAATCATAGCAGTTTAATAAAAGGGATGAATCTCATTGTTATAGTTTACAATAAAGAAAAAACCTGGCCATGTATAAAACATTCTTCATTTCTAGCTCAAATACAATGTATAGACCCGTAATTAGAAAAATATGAAAACGGGGCATAATAAAGTATATTTACCTTATAATTCTCCCATATTACCTGTAAGAAAGAAAGGACAATTTGACAAGGAGGTCAGTCTGTTTACAGATTTGTCCATGATATGAGAGCAATAAATGTCATAATTGTTCTGAAACCTGTAGTACATAGTCTTGCTACTATCTTAATTTCTGTGTCTGAGTCAGCTAATTATTTTTATGTAATAGCTTTCTTTTCTTTACCTTTAGCTAAGGTGTCAAGGTTCCTATTTGAGTTTACCTATGTAGGCTTTCAATATTTGTGGCAATTAATCCTCCAGGAATTCAGATATTTATTTACTGTATTCTCTAGGTATTTACAAGAAAACTTAAAGAATTGTCTCTGTCTTGAGGCTCCAAACAAATTCAAAACTGGTTGATTTATTGATAGCTGTTAATACCTTACATGCTAGTAAAGAAGATACTTTAGCTTTACTAAATTTCCTAGTCTCCCAATACATAATATCTTCCTGAATATGTCACAATATTATCAAATTAAAGTCAAATATTTGAGATGTGCTTTATTGGGCAACACACAGAAGCTGATTGCATTCTGAACTCAGCCCAACATACAAATGAAACAATGTCTCTCTCTCTCTCTCTCACACACACACACACACATACACACACCCATACACACACCCCTCCACTAATTTTGAAAGTTGGTTATGGATCCTTGTCTTTTATGAAAAGGCTAAGCCTCTCCTTGTATGTTACATGAAATATCAAAATTGTAGTGCAAATAAAATGTAGAAGACTTTCACATTCTTAGAATAGCTGTTGTTTCTCCATCTGTATTAGTTTTTAACTTTGATAAAACCTTCTACATTTTCTGTCATAAGGTTTAGGGTGCTTCTAATAGTGAGCTTATTCAAAAATTAGGCATATTGCTTACTTTTCTGTGTTACTGGATTTTGTTGTTTGGGGAATGCAAAGGTGTTTATGAGGTATAATAGGGTAAACTCTCCTGATTGAAAGACTCAGGCTTTAACCTTGGAACACTTAATTTACTTATAGATACCTCACGATGTTACAATTTTGTAAGTTTTTAAGATTCCTTTCTCAGCCTGCTGCCAGTCTCTCTCTGAATAAATCTTATGGTAATCCTAATACAATCTGGGCAAGTGTAGCCTCTTGAACCCAGCTACTATGTTGCCTTATTCTGACAAAACAGCTTGAATATGACTGTCTCACAGCCATTGATATAGATACTAGAACTTGGTCTGATTCACCTAATATCCCTATTCTCAAAGCTGAGTTAATATTGTTCACTCACCCACAGGGGACTGTAATAGTGTGTTATGCAGTAGTCAACCCTCATGAGGTTTTAAAGGCTTCTGTTCCTTCAAATGTAAAGTTAGTCCAAGTGGTAATGTCTCTTCTTTCATTTATAATTTTATTTGTGTTTCATTTTTCCTTAGGTAGTCTAACTAAAGATTTGTCAATGGTGTTTATTTTTTCAAAAAAAAAAACTTTAAAATATTTATATTGTTTTGTCTAGTCTCTATTTCATTTATTCTGCTTTGATCTTTATCATTTCCTCCCTTCAGCTAATTTGGAGCTTAGTTTGTTCTTTTTCTAGCTTTTTGAATTGTAAAGTTAGGTTATTTGAGATCTTCCTTTATTTCTTAATATAGGCATTTATTGCTATAAAATTCCCTCTTAGGACTTCTTTTGCTTCATCTCATAAGTTTAGGTATATTTTGTTTCCATTTTCGTCTCAAGATTTTTTAATTTTATTTTTTTCTTTTATGACTTTTTATTTCTTTTTGACTCATTAGTCATTCAGGAGTGTGTTGTTTAATTTCCACATATTTGTGAATTTTCCAAAATTCCTTCTGCTATTGATTTCTAGTTTCATACCACTGTGGTTGGAAAAGACACATGATAATCTCAATAATCTTGATTTTCTTAAAACATGCTTTGTATGTATATCCTGACGTATATCCTGGAGAATATTTCATGTGTGCTTAAAAGAATGTGTATTCTGAAACTGCTGGAGAGAATGTCCTGTATATATTTATTAGGTCCCTCTTGTTATAGTGTTAAGTCTGATGTTTTCTTATTGACTTTTTGTCTGGATCATCTATCTATTATTGAAAGTGGGTTATTAAAATCGGCTATTATTATTCCATTGTTGCTATTTCACCCTTCACTTCTGTTGAATCTCTTTAGTCAGCTAGGTGCTTTGATGTTGGCTATTGGGTGCATATATAGTTGTAATTGTTATATCTTCTTGTTGAACTGGCCCTTTTTTCATTGTGTGATGACTTATTTGACTCAGTTTTTTTTTTTTTGTCTTAAAGTCTATTTTGTCTGATATAAATATTGCCATTCCTGCTCTCTTTTGTTGTCATTTGCATGAAATGCCTTTTTCCTTCTCTTCACCTTCAGCCTATAAACATGCATAAATCTAAGACGAGTCTCTTGTAAACAGAATATGATTGGGCCTTGTTATTTTAAAGGACATTCAGTCACTCTATGTCTTTTGAATCGTGAGTTTAACTTATTTTCATTGAAAGTAATCATTTACAGGTAAGGGCTTACTATTGTCATTTTATTAATTGCTTTCAGTGTGATTTGTAGTTCCCTGTCCACCTGTCCTCTTGTGATTTAATAATTCTTTTTGCAGTTCTATTGGGTTTTTTTTTTCCAGATCTTTATTGGAGTATAATTGCTTTACACTGTTGTGCTAGTTTCTGCTGTACAACAAAATGAATTAGCTGTGTTTATATATATATCCCCATATACCCTCCCTCATGAACCTCCCTCCCACCCTCCCTATCCCACCCCTCTAGGTCATCACCAACACGATCAAATGTAAAATATATGGCTAGTGGGAAGCAACTGCATAACACAAGGAGATCAACTCGATGTTTATTTATTTTCTCTTCAACTTTGGTGGATCTACCATGGGTTATTTCTTTTGTGGTTACCATGAGACTTGTTTTGAACTACTTATAGTTATAATGGTCTAATGTAAACTGATAACAACTTAACTTCAAATGCATAAAAAGTTCTACACTTTTATTTGGCCCCAGTATGCACATTTTATATTATTGATGTCAGATTTTATTTCTGGTTTTAAATTGTGAATCTATTAAAATGTTCTTGTGGTTATAGTTATTCTTAATAGTTTTGTCTTTTAATTTTTATACTATGTAGCAGGGTTAAACTAATTTATGTGCCACCATACACTATTAACAGTATTCTGTGCTTGTCTATATATTTACAAGTGAGATTTGTACTTTCATATACATTTGTGTTTCTGTTTAACGTTTATCCATTTGAACTTCAAGAGCACCCTTAAACATTTCTTGTAAGGTAGGTCTAGTAGTGACAAACTCCCTCAAATTTTTTTACTTAACTTGGAAAATCTTAATCTCATCTCTATCTTTAAAGGGCAGTTTTACCAGTTTAATATTCTTGATTGGCAAGATTTTTCTTCTGTTTCAGTATTTTGAATATATCATTGCTTTCTCTCCTGGCCTACAAGATTCCTGCTGATAAATCCACTTATAGTTGTATGTGAATTCCCTTGTGTGTGATGAGTCACCTATCTCTTTGCCTTTGCCAATTTAATTATTATGTGCCTTGATGTAGACCTCTTTGGGTTCAACCTATCTCATTACTCTTGAGCTTCATGAATTCTATTTCTCTCTGCAAATTTGGGAATTTGTCAGTCTTTTTTTTTTTTTTTAATAGAATTTTTGTCTCTCTTTCTCTTTTCCTTCTGGAATTCCCATAATGCAAATATTGTTCCGTGTGATGGTGTTCCATACTCCTGTAGGCTTTCTTCTTTTTAAAATTCTTTTCTCTTTTTGTCACTCTGACTGAATAATTTTAAAAGACTTGTCTTCAAGTTCACTAATTCTTTCTTTTGTTTGATTGATTGCACTGCTGAAGCTCTCTATTGAAATTTTTAGTACAATGATTGTATTCTTTAGCTCTGGAATTTTTGTTTGACTTTTTATTTCTATTTCTTTGTTGAACTTCACTTTTTTATATATTATTTTTCTGATTTTATTCAGTTGCTTATGTGTGTTCTCCTTTAGGTCCCTGAGCTTCTTTAAAACAATTATTTTGAGTTCTTTATCAGGCTGTTGGTAGATCACCATTTCATTAGGGTTAGTTATTGTGGCTTTATTAGTTTCCTTTGGTAGTGTTATATGTCTCTGATTATTTGTGACCCTCATATCTTTGTGTTGGTGTCTCCCCGTTTGCAGCAATAGTCACTTCAACTCATCAGAGCTTGGCTTGGGAAGAAAAAGTCATTCACCAGTCAGCTCAGTCTGGGATTATGAGAAGGCCAGTTCTTGGCATCCGTAGACAGGGGGTGGATGCCAATACTCTGAGGTTGGGTGAGGACACTTGCTGGGCTCCATAGTAGGGGGAAGTGTGTGTTGAGCCTTATAGTTGGGCACCACTGCAGACTGGGATAGCCAGACATGTTTCCATAGGCTAAAACTGATGCTCAAACAGTGAAAGACACCTTTCTAAAGTATATCAACTCAACTTTTGGAATTCCTAAACATCTGGAATTTGATAGAGAAAGTAATTCTATATTTGTGGTAATTTAGGAGCTTTTTAACATCCTACAAATACTCAAATTTGCCTACTTTTTATTGTTTCCATTTCCTGGACAGGTAGAATGAATAAGCCATACCCTAAAATTTCTTTGGCCAATTTACATGAAACCACTCACTTAGGGTGGCCCAAAGCCTTACCATTGGTTTCATTAAAAGTAGGCTAACTCCTTCTAGTAAGCATGGTATTTCTCAAATTTCATTTAGAAAATATTTGAATTTAGAGTTTAAGCTTAACCCATTATCTGAGGCAATAAAAAGTAGTCATGATCAAATATAATACTTAAAGAGTTTGTGGGCTTCCCTGGACTTATTTTGCCTTCATGTGGACAGACACTGGAAAACTTCCCCTGAGGAGGTGTGTCATCAATATTGAACAGGAGACCTGGTATATATCAAATTGTTCCAATATCAGACTGATGGTCATCACACCTGACAGAATCCTACCAAGTTTGTTGATAATTCAAACTACCATCAAGGTGAAAAAGAAACCCAAGTAGATGAACACCTATAATTGAGTGGGTCACAATTCCCATTAAGAACCTTAAGGTTAAATCCTCTAGATAGTAATTTAAAATAATATGCAAGCTGAATAGAAAGTTTCTCTAGTGGACAGACAGCAGGAGAGATATATTGTTGTGTTACTTCTTAATTATCTTTACCGTTATTATTTTGATACCTATTCTATTTCATATCAGTTGAACATGAAGCTTATAGTATTAGTCCTTCTCCCTTTAAAAGTGATCATATTAACGTGAAGAAATTTTTAATCGATTACAAATGTTCTGAATATGGAGTGAGGACTCAAGAAAAACATATTTTGTCATAATACTTCAGATCCTTCTATTGGGTAGTTTAAATTTAGAAGAATGGAAAATGTCAAGTCCCACAGACTATCTATTGATCTATTTACCCAAAGAAACAATCTTAAAATCATCCTTTGTGTTACTGAATATACTAATGGGAAGAAATTTTTAACAAATCAAACTAAATACAAGTATATTCAAATTGAAAGCCCCTGAACAATAACACAAAACTCCAACTGCTCTCTACCTTATATAGCCATTGGAGTCCAGTTTAACAAAAGCGAAATGAACGTACAATGAGGAAGAAATGTTCCAGCCCAAATTATAAAGAGTAGTTCCTTTAAAAGTCCAAAAATATATAGTCTCATTAAAAATAAGCCTACTCTGTTTGGAACTTGGCAATCTCCAGTCCCCATATTTAAGATTTATAGGATCATTAAATTGACTATTGCTTTTAATACTACTACTTCTAATTTAAGTCAATTCAACACAATTCTACTCATAAGTAATAGGCTTTATCATTATGAAAAGTTTTTACCTGAAGATTAAAATGGTGTCATGATCAAACTAAAAGATATTACTAAATACTGTATTTATAGATAAATAGAAGCTGGGACCACAATTGCAAACTCTATTGGTACAGAAATATGGACTAACATACTTAATGCCTTGGAACAATTGCAGACAGATGTAATTCAGATACTAACAGGGTGAAATCAAAACCCAACACAGAATACAGCAATAGAGAAGAGTGAAAATGGAATTGAGAAATAGTTTGGAATTGGACACCTGGGAATGAAACTCTGCTGCAAAAAAATGTAGCTATTTTTTCACAAGCCTTCACTCATATAACTGAACAACAATTAGTTATTCAACAATTGCAGTATACACGTACTAGTACTGAAATACAAGATTGCACATACATAGGGCAACAGTTAGATTTGGGCATGTTATTATATATGGAGAGATTAAATAACATTGTAAAAAGATTAATCATAGATAGAAAAGCTGAAATTTGGCAACTGCAGATTGCAACTTCTGAAAGCAAAACTACTATAACTTCACTAATGGACATAAGTGTTCTCCTATACATATGTGAAACTAATATGCCTGTCCTTCAAGGAGATAGATCTGGTTTTGTTTTTGTTTTTGCTTGTTTTTGTTTTGTTTTTGTTTTTTGCATGCAAACATCATATTTGTTTTATTATATTTTTGACAAGTAAAGTTACATGGTATTAACTTCTAATAGCATCTAATAGTTCTGACTCTATATAGGGAGTATGAAGATATGTAAAACAAAACAAAAAAACCAAGCAGGAAATTAAATATAAAGGATGTTACATAGGGTAGTAAATATTTTATACCTGGGTTCAAAATTGGGTCAAATACCCTAAAATAGCTTAGCCCCCACATCCTAAAAAGATGTGTCAATAGTTTATATAGTATTTTGATTGACTTGGCCAATGAACAGTTAGATAAAATTTGACTCAATCATTTAAAGTGCTTTCTAAAAAAGTAAAGAATTAGAAGCTTGAGGATTTATTTTATTTTTGGAAGGTTGTTAACAGTAATTAAACCTGTATTTTAAAATAATTAGATTATTTATGTACGGATGTAATTCTTCACATTCCCCATGAAGGAGAATTGGGATTGACTGCAATAGCTAAACCAAAATACTTAACCCTCTAATTTTCATTTGTTCTATCTCCATCTTTTGATTCTACTTTGATTGTCCAGAGGAGATAGATTTGAATTGAGACAATGGAACCTTAAGAAAAACATGTGTCTAAACCAATCTATGTGCTTATAAGTGAAAAAAAAAAGTCCATCCATTAAGCTTTGTTTAATGATTTATAATTCCTAATAGTGTTGAACGTTTGGGTTCTATCCTTGGCTCTTTTTCTCTCTTTACGTATTATAGTAAGATATACTGCTAAATGTCACACCTTTGCATTTAAGTGGCAAGTGGCAGCCTTAATCATAAATTCATTCCAAATAAACCACTGGACTAGATAAGATTCACCCCAAAGCAGTTAGACTTATTTATTTAGTCAGCCTGAATATTGATATGAGATGTTCTTATTGATTGACTGGTCTACTTGATATAATCTAATGACAAAATCTTTACTTGTTATTTGAATTTTGCATGATTAACAGTTAAGAAAAATTTTCTTAACTGGCATATATACCAATGTTCAATACTCATCTAGGTCTCTATATATGACTATACTAATATTTATATAATATTGAATGAGATCCTAACAGTGTCATGCTGCTTCAGGGTCATTGAATAACTTTTAATAAATGAAAGATTCTGCCAAAATAGATTAAAATGTGAGGTTCAGTAATTTTCTATCCTTATTAAACCTAAAGTTGATTGTGTTAATGAGGAAACCCATATATAAATTTCAGTGCCTGAATATCATGTTGATGGAATATTTTCAGTAAAATGATGTATGTGCTATGAATGATGGAAGCTGCCTAGAAATGAATACTATTTCCAGTAGCCTGATACTTGATTTGTAAATTCCAAGTTTCCTGTGGCTTCATGTTTGTCATTTTAGGAGAGCTCATATGCAATAGAAAATGCCAAATGTTACTGGTCTAGCATCTTTTGATATATAGATAAAGGATGATAATTGGGATGCTCTTGTGTTTTCTTGACATGTTCTGAGTGATTCTCCAAAGAAACCTGTATTCTGTATGATTCTTGTGTAGGGTTTTCAATAGTCTACAACCTCTGTACTAGGTCATTTTCTGAGTATTGACCATACTGCTCCATTAAGGAAAAGCATTCAAGAGCCATGTTCCAAGAGACTTTAGTTCTATATTTTGATACCTGTCCTACTCCTGTACATTTAAGTGATGAGTACAGAGGAATAGAATGGTTTAGCCTGCAGCCTTGGAGAATTAATATGAGTCAGGTGGCTAACACTGAATATGCCAAAATGCCAGTCCAAATTGGTACCATAATTGGCTGGTGCATATATTCAGGTCCAAACATATGTATGTGTGTGGAGTGCCAGGGCTTGGGTCAATGATGAGAATTTATAGTCTTGAAGTGAGATGATGACCTGGAAATCATGATCAATAGAATTAAAAATGAAGATAAACCTATGTGACAATACAGGGAAATATATACGGAATCATTATTTCCTTTATAGGCATTTTATTTCAGGCTTGAAATAATGAAACCTGAAAAGAAACTTATGTAAACAAATCCTGTGTATCTGCTAAAAAGTAAAAAACAAACACTGGTCCTATAAACTTTGTTTCAGAGGTTTATAATTTTTAACAGTAAGGTAAATTCAGGGCTTAGTCTACTGCTTTTCTCTCAATGTGTCTTTGAGTAAGACATTCAACCAAGGGATGCAACACTGTATTGATGATAGGTATTTAGATTCCTTTGGTCATAGTTATCTTCCAAATAGAAAATTGACTGGAGAAGATGCACTCCTAAGCATAATATGTTTAAGCAGAATGTAAACTGAATAAGGATATGGAATTTCCTTTGATATAAGTTCATGTTTCATTTGAATATGAAATTAATAATTTTGAAGTTGAGAGATTTTTATTCACTAGTCCCCAGTACAGCAGATATGATGAGAACAACATTTTTATAATTTTATAGGATTCTAAAAGTAGCTTTGGGCTACTTTGAAGTAGTAAAGAATCTCCCATAACTGAAGGATAATGCCATTAAAGAGAAGATTTGAGATAGTAGTTGGACTGTTGTAGAACTAAAATTTTAAGCTTAAAATTTAGTATATACACTGAAACACACAAAATTACAGATCCTAAGAAGGAATGATTGTATATAATATAATAAAAGTATGCTATAAATGATGCCAGAAGATTCTCATTTACAATTTAATATGCTAGTGTCACCAAATGAGAAATATTTCTTTTCTCAATGAGTGACCAACTAACTTTAAGCAATTATAAAGGACAAATCCAATATTTTGGAGGACACTGTACTGAAATAGTATAAGACATTTTCAGAGCTGTCGTTGCCACATTATGGTGTGTTTTTTTATACCTAATTATATAAGAAGACACATTTACATTAATTATGACATTTATTTATTCTGTAGATGTCAAGTAGGTTAGATATTGAAGAAAATACACAATATAACAATGGCTTATTAACCATGTTCAAAAAAAGCTAAAATTCATTTTCAAGTATTCACTAAAAAGTCAAAATCGCAACTGCACTGGTATTTGATTTGTTATCCAAAGACCTATGTGACTTCAAGAACATACTTTAAAATTTCTTAGGCAATGAAAAAATAGAGAGATATTAATATAAATCAGTGATTTAAAAAATACACATCATCACTGAAATTATCGCATGCTTCCTAAACACTAAAGGTGGAAAAAAGGAGAGCAAAACTGTATAAAAAGTCTAAAATAAATTTAAGAAAAGGTAAACAAAACAATAGTCATCACTTTTGAAAGAACATATAATGATCACTAAAAAAATAACATATTAAAGATCATTTAAATGAATATATACAATTACAACAATCCTAAAACTGAGAAAATAAAAAAGGAAAGAACAAAAAATATTGATTTAGTGCAAATAACACAGAAAATATTTCTGCTCAATGTCCAAAAATATTACGGAATGAATATTCAACATGATGTATAAATTTTAAAATGTTTTGTGATAAGCGTCTTGAAGAAAGAGGAAAATAATACATGAAAATAAGCAGAAATGGATGAAAATTAAAAATCATATTAATTTGAGAGAAGATGACCTAAAAATCAAGCTAATTAGGATACTTCTGTGGCCCAGTGGGGGTGGCCATTCAGGGGCAGAAGACAGGGATCCTTCCGTCCCTTCTGGAGCCCTATGGTATGGATATGGAAGCACCCTAACACTCAAGGAAAGCCCTTCAGTCCCTACAATGTCTAGGGGCTTCCACGCAGCCAAGATGTGGTCCTGTATTTGGCTTTCTTTCCTGATCTCTAGTTAGATTGCCTGCACACCCGGAGGCCAAGTTGGGGGCCTTTCCTTAGACCTATCTCTTCAAATTTTGTCTTTTAGTTAGAAGTTCTGGCAAGGGTCTCGCCACAGCCTGAATGATTCAAAGTGAGAGGGTCTCATTAATCCTAGATGCAAGACCCAGAGGACTTTTGAATATGACCGAGGACCATAACAAAGTAGAAAAGGGGGGGGGTCCTTATGGGGACGTCAGTCCTCTTAAAGAGGGAAATTCGGCTGTGGTGTCACATCTACCGGCTCAGACCTTGGGCCCTGAAAATCATTTTGTTCTACCTTAATTCTAGTAAGATTGCACATGGAGGCAACATTTCCTTCCCTGGTGCACTGGGGAGCATCAATACAGATCTATGCACACCTCAAGGCAGAGGACCCTGATCTATGTAGGGGACGGTCCCTTGTGGTGTGTGCTTTGCCATCTCCTAAGAATCATTGGTTGGGAAGGATCATGCCCCAGGCCTGGAGATGGTGAGGTGCAGGCAAGAACCTGTCCTTGGGGACTTGGCAGGTAGACGCTACTGGCTATTTCGAGAGCTGAAGGGTGGGCCCCAAGCTTGAATGGGGTCTTGCCAGGTCACCGTCAGGGATCATGGCACCTCGTTGGAGCCATTTGATCTGGTTGGGCCCTTTGATGGGATCTGCCTGCCCACACAGACCCATTGCTTTTCTTGGAGGAGTCTTCCTCTCTGGGAACCATGGCCTTCCAAGAGAGCACCTTCCAGAGGAGAAACACCTTCTGAGTGTACATTCCTACATTAAGGCTGTGGAGAGTCCTTGGGGGCCCTGGTATCATGTCCATCGTGAGGCTCTGTTTACCGGAAGGGGAGGGGTGGCTCCATGGTGTAGGCTGAGGAGGGAGTAGTTGCATTGCTGTTGTTTGGGGGCCTTGGGCTGGCTATGGGAGGATATGCTGCACCAGGAGAACATGGCTCTTGTCTTCAGCCTGAAGGTTCCCATGCAGGGCTTTTCAAGGTTGACTGATGCTGAGTCCATGGGCCTGTCTCCAGATACCTGCTTCCTCTAGCATCCATTCTGTGTGACCTCATGGCCATGTTTTCTGTGTGTTGGTGGTCAAGTGGCCAAGCCCAGAGTGCCACCATCCACCCTACGTTTGCACAGACTAGGATTGAGCCCAGAGGAACAACTCTGTTCCTTGAGACACATCTGTAGACTTTTGCCAGCCAAGCAGCCCTGGTGACAGATCTTCTGCCAGATGGAGGATCAATGATGCTCTTCCTTCCCTGGAGAGTCCTCTAGGGATTCATCATTTCATTCTCCCTTGGCCCATTATTCATGTATGCATTCAGGCACTGATCCACTTGTCCACTCATTCCTTCTTGTTTAAGTATGTATGTATGGAGGGAGTGAGAACAGGAAGGAGGTAAAGAGGTAGGGAGCTAGAGAGGTAAGTAGGTAGGTAGTGTTGACTTAAAAAACATATATGTGCAATGTGAGAATTGCGAGTTAAGTTTTATTTGGGGAAAAATGATGACTGAAGCCCAGGAGACGGCACTTCAGATAGCTCTTAGAAAGTTCTTTGAGGAGGTGGGGAAAAGATCCAGGATATAGAGGAGTTTTGCAACCAAGGACAGGTACTCGGGAATGTCAAGAGATTATTTTTAGTTAAAGGAAACCAGATATCTCAAGTTAAGGAATTTAGTGTTATTCTATGCATGGGAAGATGCAAGAGTCTGAGCTCACTGAAATCCTTTCTTTGATATGTACCTGAGCTATCTGGGCCAGTATCCTGACACAAGAGTTTCCCCAGGGCTCACCACAAGGAGTAGGTGCAGTCTGATGGCCACTAGATGGCAAGCATACTTTTCAGACCTGATATACCTTGCCTCATGTTGGAGTGCTACAATAGTAGAGGACTGTGACATTTTTTGTTTATTGATATGGCAGGAAATATACCATTTCTCAGATATTCCATTCCATTTATAAATATTCCATTATCAGTAGGTAGGTAGGTGAGAAGGAAGGTAGGTAGATAGGTGTTAGGTATGCGTTTCAGCTAGGTGTTTCTGTCTCTGTGTGGAGGTGCATTTAGCCTCTCTTTCTGTTCCTGGATGTATTGCTGCAGGTATGTCTTGTAGCATTATTTGATGCACGAAGGTGTGGCACACGTGACCCCTAATGTCTCAAGGATGGACTAGGAGTTCTCAAAGCTGTCCTACTGGTCTTTAGCCAGACATCATCCACAGGGGAAGGAAGATCTGTGTTTGGCCTGCTGCTCCAGGGGCAATCAATGTCAGATTTTAACCAACAACTGGATTAGGCCAAAACACATCATTCTGGGCATCCTCATTTCCAGAAAGTATCTGAGGTAATAATACTCAGGTGCCAGATAACAGGTGAGTGGGGAGTGCCTTGGTTGGGTTGATGAAGAGAACTTCCATGATCCAGAAGGGAGAAGATGACCTAAAAATCATGCTCAATAGGGTTATGTTGAGGCTTAATGGAGGTATCCAGGGGCAGGATGGCATTGATTTTTCAGTCCATTCCAGAGCCCTGGGTGTGGGTGTGGAGGCACCCTATTCCTTGAGGAAAGCCCTTTAGACCCTACCATGTCTGGGGGGCTTCCATGTAGCCAAGATGTGGTGTCATCTTTGGCTTTCTAGCCTGATCTGTAGTTCCAGTGGCAATGCACTCTAAGGCCATAGGCAGAGCCTTTCCTTAGTTCTTTTCTCTTCAAACTTGTGTTTCAGTCAGAACTTCTGGCAACAGTCTCACCACAGCCTGAATGATTCGAGGTGAGTGGCTCTCTTTGCTGCAACACAAAGGCCCCAGAAAACTTTGGACGATGGAGTGGTGTGTCCCAAAGCACTCTCTATGGGGTAGTCTGTTTGGAAGCTCAGTCCTCACAAAGGAAGAATGTCTGCTGTGGCATCACGTCTGCAGGCTAGGATCTTGGGCCCTGAAAATTGTTTTGTTCAACCTGAATTCTAGTAACATTCAATGTGGAGGCAACATTTCCTTCCCTGGAAACTGGGGAACATTGACACATATCTCTGTGCACAAGGAGGCAGAGCATGACGATCTACTGATGGGATGGTCACTTGTGGTGTGTGCTTTTCCAAATCCCAAGAACCATCAGTAGGGAAGGATCATGCCCCAGGCCTAGAGATTGTGAGAGGTAGGCAAGAATCCTTCCTCTAGGACTTGGTAGGTGGATGTTACTGGCTATTTTCAGAGCTGAAAGGCAGGCTCTCCCTGAGCTTTAGTGGGGTTTGGTCAGTAACTGTCAGGGATCTTGGGGTCTTGGTGAGGCCAGTTGTTCCCGATGAACCCTTTGATGTGTTCTGCCCACCCACTCGGGCCCAACGTGTCTCCTGGGGAGTTCTTCCTCTCCAGGAGCATCTGACTTCTAAGGGAGCACCCTCCAGAGGAGAAACGTCTTCTGATTGTACATTCCTACAGTAAGGCTGTGGAGATCCCTTCAGTGCCCTGGTGTCATTTCCATCATGAGGCCCTGTTTACCCAAAGTGGAGGGGTAGCTCTGTGATGTGGGCCAAGGTGGGAGTAGTTGCATTTCTGTTGTTTGGGGGCATTAGGTGGGGAATGGGAAATTATGCTACACAAGGAGAAAGTGCCTCTTGTCCCTGGTCTGAAAGTTCCCATGCAGGGCTTTGCCAGTTTGGCTGGTGCTGAGCCCATGGGCCCATCTAGAGATACCTGCTTCCTCAAGTATCCATTTCTTGGGCCTCATGGCCTCATTTTCTGTGTGTTGGTGGGCAAGTGGCCAAGCCCAATGTCATATCAACCACTTCAGGCTTGCACAGACCAAGATTAGGCCCAGAGGAATGTCTCTGTTCCCCAAGACATATCCATAGACTTTGCCAACCAAGCAGTGCTGGCAACAGGCCTTCTACCAGGTGGTGGTCAATGATGTTTTCCTTCCCTTGGGAGTCCTCAAGAGATTCGTCATTTCCTCCTCCCTTGACACATTATTCATGTACACATTCAGGCAGTGAGCCACTCATCAATTCATTCCTTTTTGTTTGTAAGTATGTATGTATGGAGGCACTGAGAAAAGGAAGTAGTTAAAGAGGTTGGGACATAGAAAAGAACAGAGGTAGGTAGGTAGGGAGGGTGGAAGATAGGTAGTCAGGGGTTAGTTATGTCTTTCAGCTAGGTGTTTCTGTCTCTGTATGGAGATGCACATGGCCATTCATTCTGTTCCTGGATGTATCACTGCAGGTACATCTTGTAGCATTATTTGATGCCTGAAGGTGTGGCACATGTAACCCCCAGTGCCTCAGGGATGGACTAGGAATTCTCACAGCTACCCTGCTCATCTCTAGCCAGATATTAACCAAAGGGGAAGGAAGATCTGTGTCTGGCCTTCTCCCCCTGGGGCAACCAATGTCAGCCTTGGTCCAGCACCTGGATAGGACAGAAACTCAAGTCCTTTTGGGCAACCTTATTTTCAGAAAGCATCTGAGGTAAGCCTATTTAGGTGCCAGAGAATGGTTAAGTGGGGAGTTCCTTGGTTAGGTTAATGATGAGAATTCATATGGTTCTGAGTGATGAGAACTCATATGGTCCTGAAGAGAAATGGTGACCTAAAAATCATGCTCAATAGAATTACACTGAGGCCTAATGGAGGTATCCAGGGGCAGGATGCCATAGATTTTTCTGTCCATTCCTGAGTCATGGGTGTGGGTGTGGAGGCACCCTATCCCTCGAGGAAAGCCCTTGAGACTCTGCCAAGTCTAGGCAGCTTCCTTGTAGCCAAGACCTGGTCCAATCTTAGGCTTCCTATCCTGATCACTAGTTCCAGTGTCGATGAGCTCCAAAGCCATAGGCAAAGCCTTTACTTAGCTCTTTTCTCTTTGAATATTGTGTTGCAGTCTGAACTTCTGGCAGTGGTCTCGTCACAACTTGAATGAGTTGAGGTGAGTGGCTCTCTTTGGTACTACACACGGGGAATAGGAAAAGTAGGACTATGTGGTAGTCCCCCTCAAAGCAGTCAGTACAGGGTAGTTTTTTTGAGAACCTCAGTCCTCACAAAGGAGGAATGTCTGCTGTGGTGACACATCTATGAGCTAAGATTGAGGGCCCTGAAAATCCTTTCATTCCACCTGAATTCTAGTAAGATTCAACAAGGAGGTAACTTTTCCATCCCTGGTCCCCTGGAGAGCATTGACACAGATCTCTGGGCACTTCAAAGCAGAGCACAATGATTTACCAAGGCAATGGTCACTTGTGGTGTGTGCTTTTCTGACTCCCAAGAACCGTCAGTAGGGATGGATTATGCCCCAGGCCTGGGAATGATGAAACGCAGGCAAGAACCCATCCTCTGGGACTGGGCAGGTAGATGCTACTGGCTATTGTGAGAGCTAAAGTGTGGGCCCCAAGCTTAAATGGGGCTTGGCCAGGTGACTGACAGTGATCGTGGGGTCTCAGTGAGGCCAGTTGTGCCTGATGGGCCATTTGATGAGAACTGCCCACCCTCATGGGACTTCCCCTGGGGAGTTCTACCTCTCCGGGAGCCACTGACTTCTCAAAGACCCCCCTCCAAAGGAGAAATGCCCCTTAATGGACATTCCTACACTAAGGCTGTAGAAAACCCTTCAGTGCCCTGTTATCATCTCCATTGTGAGACTTTGTTTGCCTGAAGTGCAGGGGCAGTTCCATGATGTGGGCCAAGGAGGGAGTAGCTGCATTGCTGTTATTTGGGGGCCTTGGGCAGGCCAAGGGAGGGGACTCTGCACTAAGAGAAAATGCCCCTTGTCCCTATCCTCAAGGTTCCCATGCAGGTATTTTCCAAGTTGTCAGGTGTTGAGGCCATGGGCCCATGACCAGATTTCTGCTTCCTTGAGCAACCATTCTGTGGGAACTCATGGCCTTGTTTTCTGCATGTTGTTGGGCAAGTCGCCAAGCCCAGTGACCCATAAACCACCCCATGCTCGCAGACCAAGATCAACCCTGGAGGCATGACTCCAGTGACCGAGACACATGTAGAGTGTTGGAGGCCGAGCAACCCTGGTACCATGACTTGTGCTGGATGGAGTGTAAGTGATGCTCTTCCTTACCTCAGGAGTCAGCAAGGGATTGGTCATTTCATCCTCCCTTCAGAGATTATTCATGAATGCTTTCAGGCACTGATCCACTCGTCCACTCATTCCTTCTTCTTTGAAAGTATTTGTGTGGCTGGATGGAGGGAGAAAAAGAAGGAGGTAAAAGGCAGGGAGCTAGAGAGTTAGGGAGAAAGAGAGGCAGGAAGGAAGCTATGTAGGTAGGTGTTTGTATACACTTCAGCTATGTGTTTCTGTCTCTGCATGGAGCTTCACTTGGGCACTCTTTGTGTCCCTGCATGTACTGCTGCAGGTATGTCTTGTAGTATCATTTGGGGCATGAAGTTGTGGCATACGTGTACCCCATGCCTCAAGGATGAATTTGGAGTTCTCACAGCTCTCCTAGTCATCTCTACGCAGATATCATCTCAAGGAAAAAGGACACCTGTGTATGGAACTGTGCCACTGGGGCAATCAATGTCAGCCTTGGTCTGGGAAATGGATAAGACTGAAACTAATTTCCATTAGGGTAACCATGTTTCCAGACAGCAGCTAAGGTAATCCTACACAGGTGCCAGGGCACAGGTGAGTGGGGAGTGCCTCGATTGGGTCAATGATAACTCATATGGTCCTGAAGTGAGTTGATGACTTAAAAATCATGCTCAATAGGATTACACTGAGGCCTAATGGAGGTATCCAGGGGCAGGATGGCGTGGATTTTTTGGTCCATTTCAGAGCCCGCAGTGTGGGTGTGGAGGCACCCTATTCCTAGAGGAAAGCCCTTGAGACTCTAATATGTCTAGGCAACTTCCACATAGCCAAGACATGGTGTTTTCTTTGGCTTATTATCTTGATCCAAAGCTTCAGTGCCCACATGATTGGAGTCTATAGGCACAGCCTTTCCTTAGCTCTATTCTCTTCAAATCTTGTGTTTCAGTCAGAATTCCTGGCAAAGGTCTCGGCATACCCTGCATGATTCAAGGTGAATGGCTCTCTTTACTGCTAGTTACAGGTCCTGGAAAAGATTGGACAATGCGGTGGATGGTATCAAATTGCTAACTATGGGGTAGTCTGTTTGGCAAACTTAGTCATAACTAAGGACCAATGTCTGCTGTGTCACCACATCTACTGGTCGAATCTTGGGCCTGGAAATCATTACTTTGACCTGAAATCTACTAAGATTGGAAATGGAGGCATAATTTCCTTACTTTGAGCCCTGGGGAACATTGACACAGATCTTTGGACAATTGGAGGCAGAGCATAATGATCTACTGAGGGTATGCTCACTTGAGGTGTCTGCTTTAGTGACTCCCAAGAAGCATCAGTAGGGAGAATCTTGCCCCAGGACTGGAGATGGTGAGGGGTTGCAAGAACACATCCTCTGGGACAAGGCAGGTAAGACAGTACTGAGTATTAAAAGAGCACAAGGGTAGGTCCCGGGCTTCAATGGGGTATTTCGGGTCACTGTCAGGGATTGGGGGTCTCAGTGTGGCCAGTTGCTATTGATGGGCACATTCATAGGTTCTGCACCCACACATGGGCTCATTGCATCCTCTGGGGACACCATCCTCTGCGGAAGCCAAAGCCAACCAAAAGAGCACCCTCCAGATTCCTCAATCATCTATTGTGTGAGGCACGAAGGCCTCAGGGTCTGTGCATTGCTAGACAAGCAGCCAAGTCGAATGTGCCATCAGCCACCCCATGCTTGCCCAGGCCAGGATGGAACCCAGGGAATGTCTTGGATCCCCGAGTCATGTCCACAGTGTTTTGCCCACCAAGCAACACTTTTACCAGGCCAGTGCAAGTGGGAGAGTCCATGAAGCTTTTCCTTCCTTGGGGAGGCATTTAGGGATTGGTCATTTCATCTGCACTTGACTCATTATAAAGGTACACATTAAGGAACTAATTCAATCATCCACTCAACCCTTTTTCTTTGTAAGTATGGATGGATGGAGAGAGTGAGCAAAGGACAGGGGTCAAAAGGAAGGGAGCTAGAGAGGGTGGAAGGGAGGCAGGAAGGAAGCAATGTAGATAGGTGTTTGTATGTGTTTCAGCTATGTGTTTCTCTCGGTGTATGGAGGTGTATTTGGGCACTCTTTGTGTTCCTGGATGTATTGCTGCAGGTATTTCTTGTAGCATCATTCGATGCATGAAGGTGTGACACACGTGTGCCACAATGTGTCCAGCATGCACTTGGATTACCCACAGCTGTCCTACTCGCCTCTTGGCAGACATCGCTCCCAGGGGAATGAAGATCTGTGTTTGGCCCGTGTCCCCTGGGGCCATGGATATGCGCCTTGGCACAGCGCTTGGATTAGACAGAAAGTCACATCCCTTAGGGCATCCTTCTTTCCAGGAAGCTTTTGAGGTAAGCGTTCACAGGAGGCAGGGCACAGGTGAGTGGAGGAGTGCCTCAGTTGGGTTGATGATGAGAACTCACATGGTCCTGTAGAGAGTTGATGACCTAAATATCATGATCAATAGGATTAGGTTGAGATTTAATGGAGGTATCCAGGGGCAGGGTGGCATGGATTTTTCAGTCCATTTCAGAGCCCTGGGTGAGAGTGTGGATCTGGGTATGGGTGTGGAAGCACCATATCCATTGAGGAAATCCCTTGAGACTCCTCTGAGTCTAGGAGGCTTCCACATAGCCAAGACTTGTTGCTGCCTTCAGTTTTGTATTCTGCTCCCTAGTTCCAGGGCCCACATGTTCTGAGGCAATGGGGGGAGCCTTTCCTTAAGCCTTTCTTCATTGAATTTTGAGTTTCAGGCCAAAGCTCTGGAAATGGACTCACCACAGCCAGGATGTTTCAAGGTGAGTGGCTCTCTTTGCTGCTACCTATGGTCACCAGAAAACGTTGAATTATGGGCTGGCCCCCCTCATGTCAGCCAATAGAGGGTAGTCTTTTGTCAACCTCCTTCCTACCAAGTAGCAATGTCTACTGTGGTCCCAAATTTATGGGCCCATCTCTTGTGCACGCAAACGCCTTCCTTAGAACTGTATCCTAGTCAGATTGTTCATGGAGGCAGTGTTTTCTTCCTTGGACCCTTGCAGAACATCTGTAGAGATCCATGTGCAACTTGGGGCAGAGTATAATGATCTCCTGAGGGGATGGTCCCTTGTCGTGTGTGCTTTCTGGCCTCCCAAGAACTGTCAGTAGGGAAGGCTTATGCTCAGGCCTGGAGATGGTGAGAGGCAGCCATAAGCCCATCCTCAGGTGCTTGGCAGAGGGACACTGATGGTTATTTTGAGAGGTGAAGAACAGGCCCTGGTCTTCAATGGGGTTGTGCCAGCACCCTGTCAGGGATCATAGTGCCTCATTGGAGCCACTTGATCCTGATGGCCCTCTGAAGTGATCTGCCTGCCCACACAGGCCCATTGCTTCTCCTGGGGATGTCTTCCTCTCCGGGAGCCAATGCATTGTAAGACAGTCCACTCCAGAGGAGAAATGGCTTCTGAGTGTCCATACCTCCATGAAGGCTGTGGAGAGCACTTGGGTGCCCTGGTATCATGTCCATCATGAGGTCCTGTTTACCCTAAGGGGAGCGGTGGCTCCATGATGTGGGCCAAGGAGGGAGTAGCTACGTGACTGTTGTTTGGTGGCCTTGCGTGGGCCACAGGAGGGCTGGCTGCAGCAGAAGAAAATCGCCCTGTTTGGGAAACTCAGTTCTCCCCAAGGAGGAATGTCTGATGTGGCACCCCATGAACCAGCTCAGATAGTGGGCCCTAAAAATCATTCATTCAACCTGAATTCTAGTCACACTGAACATGGAGGCACCATTTCCGTACGTGGTGCCCTGGGGAACATTGACACAGATCTCTGTACACTTTGAGGCAGAGTGCAATGATCTACTGAGGGTCTGGTCACTTGTGGGGTCTGCTTTAGTGACTCCCAAGAAGCATTGGTGGGGAGGATCTGGCCACAGGCCTGGAGATGGTGAGAGGCATCAAGGACCCTTCAACAGGGACTTCGCAGGCAAATGATATTGGCTACTGTGAGAGCTAAAGGGAAGGTCCTGTGCTGGAATGGGGTTTCCGATGTCTCAGCCAAGGATTGTGGGGCCTCAGGGAGGCCATTTGTTTTTGATGGGCCCTTTCATGGGTTTCACAAACACACATGTGTCAGTGGCATTTCCTGGGGAAGCCTTCCTCTGAGGGAGCCACTGCATACCAAGAGTGCTCCCTACAGCTTCCCCAAACATCCACTGTGCGGGACATCAAGGCCTCATTGTCTGGCTTTTGCAGGGCAAGCAGACAATCTGAGGATGTCATCGGCCACCCCATGCTAGCCCAAACTGTGATGGGGACCAGAGGAATATCTCTGTTATCCCAGAAACTTCCCAAGCATTGTGCCCACCAAGGTGTCTGGTGCCTGGCCTAGTGCAATGAGGAGAAATCATGAGGCTCATCCTTCCCTGGTTAGCCCTCTAGGGATTGGTAATTTCATCTGCCCCGACACAGTTTTAAGGTACAAAATGAGGTACTGCTCCACTTGTCCACTCATCCCTTCAACTTTGTAAGTAAGGTTGGATGGAAGGAGTAAGCAAACATCGGGGGTGAAAAGGGAGGGAGCTAGAGAGTTAGGGTGGAAGGGGGCAACAAAGGAAGATATGTAGGTAGCTGTTTGAATGTGTTTCAGCTATGAGTCCCTGTAACTGCCTGGAGGTGCTTTTGGGGTTTCCTTGTGTTCCTGGAGGCATTGCTGCAGGTATTTATTGTAGCATCATTCGATGCATGAACGTGTGTCACATGTGTCTCCCAATGCGTTCAGCATGGAGTTGGAGTACTCAAAGCAGTCTTTCTCACTCCTTGGCAGACATTGCCCCCAGGGAAATGAAGATTTGTGCTTGACCTATGTTCCCTAGGGCAATCAATAAAAGCTTTGGCCCAGCAGCTGCATTAGACAGAATGTCACATGCCATCAGGCATCCTTCTTTCCAGGAAGCATCTGAGGTAAGCCTTCGCAGGTGGCAGGGCATGGGAGAGTGGGGAGTGCTTTGGTTGCATTGATATAGAGAACTAATATGGAATTGAGGAGAGTTGTTGACCTAAAAATTATGCTAAATAGGATTACACTGAGGCCTAATGGAGGGATCGAGGGGCAGGATGGTGAAGATTTTTGGCCCAATCCAGAGCCCTGGGTATGGGTGTGGGTGTGGGTGTTGGAGCAGCCTCTCCCTCGAGGAAATCCCTTGAGAATAATCCGAGTGTAGGAGGCTTCCACATACCCAAGACGTGTTGCCGCCTTTGGTTTTCTATCCTGCTCCCTAGTGCCAGGGCCCACATGTTCTGAGGCCATGGGTGGAGTCTTTCCTTAAGCCTTTCTGCTTGGAATTTTGTGTTTCAGGCCAAGCCTTGGAATGGACTCACCACAGTCAGAATGTTTCACAGTGAGTGGCTCTTTTGGTTGCTACCGATAGGCCCCAGAGAATGTTGAACTATGGGCTGGCCGCCCTCGCAGCAGCCAGTACAGGGTAGTCTTTTGGCAACCTCCTGCCTACCAAGGAGGAATGTCTGCTGCTGCCCCAAATTTATGAGCTCACATCTGGTGCACTCACATGCCTTCATTAGAGCTGTATTCTAGTCAGAGAGCACATCGAGGCAGTGTTTTCTTCCTTGGCCCCAGGCGGAACATCCCTAGAGACCTCTGTGCACCTAGAGGCAGAGTATGATCACCAACTGAGGGAATGGTCCCTTGTGGTGTGTGCTTTATGGCTTCCCAAAACCTGTCAGTAGGGAAGGCTCATGCCCCCTGCCTAGAGATGGTGAGAGGCAGGCAGGAGCCCATCCTCAGGTGCTTGGAGGCAGGATGCTGCTGGTTATTTCAAGGGCTGGAAGACATGCCCTGGTCTTCAATGGGGTTGTGCCAGGACTCTGTGAGGGAACGTGGTGCTTTGTTGGAGCCACTTGATCCGAATGGGGCCTCTGATGCAGTCTGCATGCACACACAGGACCATAGCTTCTCCTGGGTTGGTTGTCCTCTGCGGAAGCCACTGCTTTGTCAGAGAGCCCCCTCCAGAGGAGAAAAGGCTTCTGCATGTCCATTCCTCCATGAAGGCTTTGCAGAGCCCCTGGGCATCCCATTATCATGTCCATCGTGAGGCCCTGTTGACCTGAAGGGGAGGGGTGGTACTGCGATGTGGGCTGAGGAGGGTGTAGCTGCATGGCTGCTGTTTGGTGGCCTTGCACAGGCCACAGTAGGGAATGTTGCCACAGATGAAATTAGCCCTGTTTGGGAATCTCTGTGCTCCCCGAGGAGGAATGCTTGACGTGGCTCCCCATCCACCAGATTGGATGGCGGGTCTTGAAATTCAACTCGATTGACCTGATGTGTAGTAAGACTGACCATGGAGGCACCATTTCATTACGTGGTGCCCTGGGGAGCAACCACGCAGATAACTGTGCATGTCGAGGCAGAGCACGAGGATGTACTGAGCATATGGTCAGTTGTGGGGTGTGCTTGAGTGACTTCCAAGAAGCGTTGGTTGGGAGGGTGTGGGGCCAGGCCTGGAGGTGGTGAGAGGCAACAAGGACCCTCCATCAGGGACTTGGCAGCTAGATGCTCTTGGCTCTTGTGAGAGCTGAAGGGCAGGTCCCTTGCTGGAATGGTGTTTCCCAGGTCTCTGTGAGGGATCATGGGCCCTCAGATAGGCCAGTTGTGTCGGACAGGCCCTTTCATGGGTTCTGCATACAGATACAGGCCTGTGGCATCTCTTGGGGTGGCCTTCCTCTACGGGAGCCACTGCCTACCAAGAGAGCTCCCTACAGCTCCTGTGAATGTCCACTGTGTGGGACATAAAGGCCTCATTGTCTGGGTGTTGTGCACATGGACAAGCCGAGTGTCACATCGGCCAGCACACGCTTGCCCAGACCAGGGTGGGGCCCAGAGGAATGTCTCCATTCCCCCAGACACATCCCCAGTGTTGTCCCCGCCAAGCAGACCTGGTGCCAGGCCTTGTGCTGCCTGGAGGATCCATGAGGCTAGTCCTTCCCTGGGGAGACATATAGGTACTGGTTCTTTCATCTGCCCCTGACACAGTATTAAGGTACATAAGATGGCATTGATCCACCTGTCCACTCATGCCTTCATCTTTGTAAATATGGATGGATGGAGGGAGTGAGCCAAGGACGAGGGTCAAAAGGGAGGGAGCTAGAGCATTCTGGAGGAAGGGAGGCAGGAAGGAAGCTATGTAGGGAGCTGTTTGTATGCGTTTCAGCTAAGTGTTCCTGTCTCTGCGTGGAGGTACCTTTTGGCCCTATGTTCCTGGATGTATTGCTGCAGGTATTTCTTGTAGCATCATTCGATGCATGAGCATGTGGCACACACGTCCCCCAATGCATCTAGCATGGATTTGGAGTTCTCACAGCTGTCCTTCTCACCTCTTGGCAGACATCATCCACAGAGAAATGAAGATCTGTGTTTAGCCTATGTTCCCTAGGGCAATCACCATGAGCCTTGGCCCAGCACGTGGATTCGACACAATGGCACATCCCTTCAGGCATCCTTCTTTCCAGGAAGCATCTGAGGTAAGCCTTCACATGTGGCAGGGCGCAGGTGAGTGAGGAGGGCCTCAGTTGGGTCGATGATGAGAACTCATATGGTCCTGAAGAGAGCTGATGACCAAAAAATCATGCTCAATAGGATTATGCTGAGGCCTAATGGAGGGATGCAGGGGCAGGATGGCCTGGATTTTTGGTCCATTGCAGAGCCCTGGGTGTGGGTGTGGGTGTGGGTGTGGGTGTGGGTGTGGGTGTGGGTGTGGGTGTGGGTGTGTGTGTTGGAGCAGCCTCTCCATCGAGGAAATCCCTTGTGACTCCTCCGAGTGTAGGAGGCTTCCACGTATCCAAGACGTGTTGCCGCCTTTGGTTTTCTATCCTGCTCCCTAGTGCCAGGGCCCACATGTTCTGAGGCCATGGGTGGAGTCTTTCCTTAAGCTTTTCTTCTTTGAATTTTGTGTTTCAGGCCAAGCCTTGGAATGGACTCACCACAGCCAGAATGTTTTGCAGTGAGTGGCTCTTTTGGTTGCTACCGATAGGCCCCAGAGAATGTTGAACTATGGGCTGGCCGCCCTCGCAGCAGCCAGTACAGGGTAGTCTTTTGGCAACCTCCTGCCTACCAAGGAGGAATGTCTGCTGCTGCCCCAAATTTATGAGCTCACATCTGGTGCACTCACATGCCTTCATTAGAGCTGTATTCTAGTCAGAGAGCACGTAGAGGCAGTGTTTTCTTCCTTGGCCCCAGGCGGAACATCCCTAGAGACCTCTGTGCACCTAGAGGCAGAGTATGATCACCAACTGAGGGAATGGTCCCTTGTGGTGTGTGCTTTATGGCTTCCCAAAACCTGTCAGTAGGGAAGGCTCATGCCCCCTGCCTAGAGATGGTGAGAGGCAGGCAGGAGCCCATCCTCAGGTGCTTGGAGGCAGGATGCTGCTGGTTATTTCAAGGGCTGGAAGACATGCCCTGGTCTTCAATGGGGTTGTGCCAGGACTCTGTGAGGGAACGTTGTGCTTTGTTGGAGCCACATGTTCCGAATGGGGCCTCTGATGCAGTCTGCATGCACACACGGGACCATAGCATCTCCTGGGTTGGTTGTCCTCTGCGAAAGCCACTGCTTTGTCAGAGAGCCCCCTCCAGAGGAAAAAAGGCTTCTGGGTGTCCATTCCTCCATGAAGGCTTTGCAGAGCCCTTAGGCATCCCATTATCATGTCCATCGTGAGGCCCTGTTGACCTGAAGGGGAGGGGTGGTCCTGGGATGGGGGCTGAGGAGGGTGTAGCTGCATGGCTGTTGTTTGGTGGCCTAGCACGGGCCACAGTAGGGAATGCTGCCACAGAAGAAATTGGCCCTGTTTGGGAATCTCTGTGCTCCCCGAGGAGGAATGCTTGACGTGGCTCCCCATCCACTGGGTCTGTTGGCGGGTCTTGAAATTCAACTCGATTGACCTGATGTGTAGTAAGACTGACCATGGAGGCACCATTTCATTACGTGGTGCCCTGGGGAGCCACCACGCAGATCTCTGTGCATGTCGAGGCAGAGCACGAGGATGTACTGAGCATATGGTCAGTTGTGGGGTGTGCTTGAGTGACTTCCAAGAAGCGTTGGTTGGAGGGTGTGGGGCCAGACCTGGAGGTGGTGAGAGGCAACAAGGACCCTTCATCAGGGACTTGGCAGCTAGATGCTCTTGGCTCTTGTGAGAGCTGAAGGGCAGGTCCCTTGCTGGAATGGGGTTTGCCAGGTCTCTGTGAGGGATCATGGGCCCTCAGATAGGCCAGTTGTGTCGGACAGGCCCTTTCATGGGTTCTGCATACATATACAGGCCTGTGGCATCTCTTGCGGTGGCCTTCCTCTACGGGAGCCACTGCCTACCAAGAGAGCTCCCTACAGCTCCTGTGAATGTCCACTGTGTGGAACATAAAGGCCTCATTGTCTGGGCGTTGTGCACATGGACAAGCCGAGTGTCACATCGGCCAGCACACGCTTGCCCAGACCAGGGTGGGGCCCAGAGGAATTTCTCCATTCCCCCAGACACATCCCCAGTGTTGTCCCCGCCAAGCAGACCTGGTGCCATGCCTTGTGCTGCCTGGAGGATCCATGAGGCTAGTCCTTCCCTGGGGAGACATATAGGTACTGGTTCTTTCATCTGCCCCTGACACAGTATTAAGGTACATAAGATGGCATTGATCCACCTGTGCACTCATGCCTTCATCTTTGTAAATATGGATGGATGGAGGGAGGGAGCCAAGGACGAGGGTCAAAAGGGAGGGAGCTAGAGCATTCTGGAGGAAGGGAGGCAGGAAGGAAGCTATGTAGGGAGCTGTTTGTATGCGTTTCAGCTAAGTGTTCCTGTCTCTGTGTGGAGGTACCTTTTGGCCCTATGTTCCTGGATGTATTGCTGCAGGTATTTCTTGTAGCATCATTCGATGCATGAGCGTGTGGCACACATGTCCCCCAATGCATCTAGCATGGAGTTGGAGTTCTCACAGCTGTCCTTCTCACCTCTTGGCAGACATCGTCCCTAGAGAAATGAAGATCTGTGTTTAGCCTATGTTCCCTAGGGCAATCACCATGAGCCTTGGCCCAGCACGTGGATTCGACAGAATGGCACATCCCTTCAGGCATCCTTCTTTCCAGGAAGCATCTGAGGTAAGCCTTCACATGTGGCAGGGCGCAGGTGAGTGAGGAGGGCCTCAGTTGGGTCGATGATGAGAACTCATATGGTCCTGAAGAGAGCTGATGACCAAAAAATCATGCTCAATAGGATTACGCTGAGGCCTAATGGAGGGATGCAGAGGCAGGATGGCCTGGATTTTTGGTCCATTGCAGAGCCCTGGGTGTGGGTGTGGGTGTGGGTGTGGTTGTGGGTGTGGGTGTTGGAGCAGCCTCTCCCTCGAGGAAATCCCTTGTGACTCCTCCGAGTGTAGGAGGCTTCCACGTATCCAAGACATGTTGCCGCCTTTGGTTTTCTATCCTGCTCCCTAGTGCCAGGGCCCACATGTTCTGAGGCCATGGGTGGAGTCTTTCCTTAAGCTTTTCTTCTTTGAATTTTGTGTTTCAGGCCAAGCCTTGGAATGGACTCACCACAGCCAGAATGTTTTGCAGTGAGTGGCTCTTTTGGTTGCTACCGATAGGCCCCAGAGAATGTTGAACTATGGGCTGGCCGCCCTCGCAGCAGCCAGTACAGGGTAGTCTTTTGGCAACCTCCTGCCTACCAAGGAGGAATGTCTGCTGCTGCCCCAAATTTATGAGCTCACATCTGGTGCACTCACATGCCTTCATTAGAGCTGTATTCTAGTCAGAGAGCACGTAGAGGCAGTGTTTTCTTCCTTGGCCCCAGGCGGAACATCCCTAGAGACCTCTGTGCACCTAGAGGCAGAGTATGATCACCAACTGAGGGAATGGTCCCTTGTGGTGTGTGCTTTATGGCTTCCCAAAACCTGTCAGTAGGGAAGGCTCATGCCCCCTGCCTAGAGATGGTGAGAGGCAGGCAGGAGCCCATCCTCAGGTGCTTGGAGGCAGGATGCTGCTGGTTATTTCAAGGGCTGGAAGACATGCCCTGGTCTTCAATGGGGTTGTGCCAGGACTCTGTGAGGGAACGTTGTGCTTTGTTGGAGCCACATGTTCCCAATGGGGCCTCTGATGCAGTCTGCATGCACACACGGGACCATAGCATCTCCTGGGTTGGTTGTCCTCTGCGGAAGCCACTGCTTTGTCAGAGAGCCCCCTCCAGAGGAGAAAAGGCTTCTGGGTGTCCTTTCCTCCATGGAGGCTTTGCAGAGCCCTTAGGCATCCCATTATCATGTCCGTCGTGAGGCCCTGTTGACCTGAAGGGGAGGGGTGGTCCCGGGATGGGGGCTGAGGAGGGTGTAGCTGCATGGCTGTTGTTTGGTGGCCTTGCACGGGCCACAGTAGGGAATGCTGCCACAGAAGAAATTGGCCCTGTTTGGGAATCTCTGTGCTCCCCAAGGAGGAATGCTTGACGTGGCTCCCCATCCACCGGGTCTGATGGCGGGTCTTGAAATTCAACTCGATTGACCTGATGTGTAGTAAGACTGACCATGGAGGCACCATTTCATTACGTGGTGCCCTGGGGAGCCACCACGCAGATCTCTGTGCATGTCGAGGCAGAGCATGAGGATGTACTGAGCATATGGTCAGTTGTGGGGTGTGCTTGAGTGACTTCCAAGAAGCGTTGGTTGGAGGGTGTGGGGCCAGGCCTGGAGGTGGTGAGAGGCAACAAGGACTCTTCATCAGGGACTTGGCAGCTAGATGCTCTTGGCTCTTGTGAGAGCTGAAGGGCAGGTCCCTTGCTGGAATGGGGTTTGCCAGGTCTCTGTGAGGGATCATGGGCCCTCAGATAGGCCAGTTGTGTCGGACAGGCCCTTTCATGGGTTCTGCATACATATACAGGCCTGTGGCATCTCTTGCGGTGGCCTTCCTCTACGGGAGCCACTGCCTACCAAGAGAGCTCCCTACAGCTCCTGTGAATGTCCACTGTGTGGAACATAAAGGCCTCATTGTCTGGGCGTTGTGCACATGGACAAGCCGAGTGTCACATCGGCCAGCACACGCTTGCCCAGACCAGGGTGGGGCCCAGAGGAATTTCTCCATTCCCCCAGACACATCCCCAGTGTTGTCCCCGCCAAGCAGACCTGGTGCCATGCCTTGTGCTGCCTGGAGGATCCATGAGGCTAGTCCTTCCCTGGGGAGACATATAGGTACTGGTTCTTTCATCTGCCCCTGACACAGTATTAAGGTACATAAGATGGCATTGATCCACCTGTGCACTCATGCCTTCATCTTTGTAAATATGGATGGATGGAGGGAGGGAGCCAAGGACGAGGGTCAAAAGGGAGGGAGCTAGAGCATTCTGGAGGAAGGGAGGCAGGAAGGAAGCTATGTAGGGAGCTGTTTGTATGCGTTTCAGCTAAGTGTTCCTGTCTCTGTGTGGAGGTACCTTTGGGCCCTATGTTCCTGGATGTATTGCTGCAGGTATTTCTTGTAGCATCATTCGATGCATGAGCGTGTGGCACACATGTCCCCCAATGCATCTAGCATGGAGTTGGAGTTCTCACAGCTGTCCTTCTCACCTCTTGGCAGACATCGTCCCTAGAGAAATGAAGATCTGTGTTTAGCCTATGTTCCCTAGGGCAATCACCATGAGCCTTGGCCCAGCACGTGGATTCGACAGAATGGCACATCCCTTCAGGCATCCTTCTTTCCAGGAAGCATCTGAGGTAAGCCTTCACATGTGGCAGGGCGCAGGTGAGTGAGGAGGGCCTCAGTTGGGTCGATGATGAGAACTCATATGGTCCTGAAGAGAGCTGATGACCAAAAAATCATGCTCAATAGGATTACGCTGAGGCCTAATGGAGGGATGCAGAGGCAGGATGGCCTGGATTTTTGGTCCATTGCAGAGCCCTGGGTGTGGGTGTGGGTGTGGGTGTGGGTGTTGGAGCAGCCTCTCCCTCGAGGAAATCCCTTGTGACTCCTCCGAGTGTAGGAGGCTTCCATGTATCCAAGACATGTTGCCGCCTTTGGTTTTCTATCCTGCTCCCTAGTGCCAGGGCCCACATGTTCTGAGGCCATGGGTGGAGTCTTTCCTTAAGCTTTTCTTCTTTGAATTTTGTGTTTCAGGCCAAGCCTTGGAATGGACTCACCACAGCCAGAATGTTTTGCAGTGAGCGGCTCTTTTGGTTGCTACCGATAGGCCCCATAGAATGTTGAACTATGGGCTGGCCGCCCTCGCAGCAGCCAGTACAGGGTAGTCTTTTGGCAACCTCCTGCCTACCAAGGAGGAATGTCTGCTGCTGCCCCAAATTTATGAGCTCACATCTGGTGCACTCACATGCCTTCATTAGAGCTGTATTCTAGTCAGAGAGCACGTAGAGGCAGTGTTTTCTTCCTTGGCCCCAGGCGGAACATCCCTAGAGACCTCTGTGCACCTAGAGGCAGAGTATGATCACCAACTGAGGGAATGGTCCCTTGTGGTGTGTGCTTTATGGCTTCCCAAAACCTGTCAGTAGGGAAGGCTCATGCCCCCTGCCTAGAGATGGTGAGAGGCAGGCAGGAGCCCATCCTCAGGTGCTTGGAGGCAGGATGCTGCTGGTTATTTCAAGGGCTGGAAGACATGCCCTGGTCTTCAATGGGGTTGTGCCAGGACTCTGTGAGGGAACGTTGTGCTTTGTTGGAGCCACATGTTCCGAATGGGGCCTCTGATGCAGTCTGCATGCACACACGGGACCATAGCATCTCCTGGGTTGGTTGTCCTCTGCGGAAGCCACTGCTTTGTCAGAGAGCCCCCTCCAGAGGAGAAAAGGCTTCTGGGTGTCCTTTCCTCCATGGAGGCTTTGCAGAGCCCTTAGGCATCCCATTATCATGTCCGTCGTGAGGCCCTGTTGACCTGAAGGGGAGGGGTGGTCCCGGGATGGGGGCTGAGGAGGGTGTAGCTGCATGGCTGTTGTTTGGTGGCCTTGCACGGGCCACAGTAGGGAATGCTGCCACAGAAGAAATTGGCCCTGTTTGGGAATCTCTGTGCTCCCCAAGGAGGAATGCTTGACGTGGCTCCCCATCCACCGGGTCTGATGGCGGGTCTTGAAATTCAACTCGATTGACCTGATGTGTAGTAAGACTGACCATGGAGGCACCATTTCATTACGTGGTGCCCTGGGGAGCCACCACGCAGATCTCTGTGCATGTCGAGGCAGAGCATGAGGATGTACTGAGCATATGGTCAGTTGTGGGGTGTGCTTGAGTGACTTCCAAGAAGCGTTGGTTGGAGGGTGTGGGGCCAGGCCTGGAGGTGGTGAGAGGCAACAAGGACTCTTCATCAGGGACTTGGCAGCTAGATGCTCTTGGCTCTTGTTAGAGCTGAAGGGCAGGTCCCTTGCTGGAATGGGGTTTGCCAGGTCTCTGTGAGGGATCATGGGCCCTCAGATAGGCCAGTTGTGTCGGACAGGCCCTTTCATGGGTTCTGCATACATATACAGGCCTGTGGCATCTCTTGCGGTGGCCTTCCTCTACGGGAGCCACTGCCTACCAAGAGAGCTCCCTACAGCTCCTGTGAATGTCCACTGTGTGGAACATAAAGGCCTCATTGTCTGGGCGTTGTGCACATGGACAAGCCGAGTGTCACATCGGCCAGCACACGCTTGCCCAGACCAGGGTGGGGCCCAGAGGAATTTCTCCATTCCCCCAGACACATCCCCAGTGTTGTCCCCGCCAAGCAGACCTGGTGCCATGCCTTGTGCTGCCTGGAGGATCCATGAGGCTAGTCCTTCCCTGGGGAGACATATAGGTACTGGTTCTTTCATCTGCCCCTGACACAGTATTAAGGTACATAAGATGGCATTGATCCACCTGTGCACTCATGCCTTCATCTTTGTAAATATGGATGGATGGAGGGAGGGAGCCAAGGACGAGGGTCAAAAGGGAGGGAGCTAGAGCATTCTGGAGGAAGGGAGGCAGGAAGGAAGCTATGTAGGGAGCTGTTTGTATGCGTTTCAGCTAAGTGTTCCTGTCTCTGTGTGGAGGTACCTTTGGGCCCTATGTTCCTGGATGTATTGCTGCAGGTATTTCTTGTAGCATCATTCGATGCATGAGCGTGTGGCACACATGTCCCCCAATGCATCTAGCATGGAGTTGGAGTTCTCACAGCTGTCCTTCTCACCTCTTGGCAGACATCGTCCCTAGAGAAATGAAGATCTGTGTTTAGCCTATGTTCCCTAGGGCAATCACCATGAGCCTTGGCCCAGCACGTGGATTCGACAGAATGGCACATCCCTTCAGGCATCCTTCTTTCCAGGAAG